>NC_064927.1:307079077-307382107 GCF_023897955.1 Schistocerca gregaria
CAAGAGCCGGCCAGAGTGGCTGAGCGGTTCTAGGCGCTACAGTCTAGAACCGCGCTACCGCTATTGTCGCAGGTTCTAATCCTGCCTCGGGCATGGATGTGTGTGACGTCCTTAGGTTAGTTAGGTTTAAGTAGTTCTAAGTTCTAGGGTACTGATGACCTCAGAACTTAAGTCCCACAGTGCTCAGAGCCATTTGAAACATTTTGAAATAAAGCAAGAAAGTAATTTGTGTCGTACCAACTCATTAACGTTTCATCATGTAGCCATTATGCATTTAATGTTGGCAACCTTAGACTGGTGTGGCATATATACTTCCTGTCCTATTCGATACTCTTATTTTATTATTGTGCATTTGGCAGTGAACATTTGAAAATGGCATACTGCCGAAGTTGGTCAACACTGGATCAATAAATAGTTCAATCACTTTGGCAAATATTTTGTCACATATGAATTTTATAAAATCGCTGATTGTATATTAAGTGGTGTTTTTATAAAACATATATTTTACGAAACTTAAAGCATTGACCTGCTTCTTAAAAAACTTCACCAGTGCATTCTAAAAATTCCGCAAGGGGTTACACTACTATTTCCCTTACTACTGTTGTTACTGCCATTACTGTCAGAACAATAACAAAGATTACGTGATGTGTCGCTACTATCTCAGCGATCATTTCGTTCTGCGAAGATAAAAATGTTTGCAAAATACAAAGCATACGGATTGTGAAACTGTAACATGCTGGCAGAAGTAGAGCAACGAAAAAATGCTCCTGCCGGAGCACAGAAAAGGCGAATATGTTCCTCTTTAAATTACTCTGACATAAAAGTGGGGAGCCAGTTGCCTTATTTCTCATCCCGTATGCTTCACCAAGAATTTAGTCACGCGAACATAATTCGCCACTTTTAACACAGAACATTCTGTACCGTTTCACCCAGTCTTATATCCCACTGCCATTGTCTCCTCCCTTGATTGCATCGCATCACTTTGTCTTTCGTCCCTACAGCCAATGTCTCCATCATACTTTGGTAGCTGAAAAATTCTAGGTGAGTCCAACTTATTTTTGAGCCTCAACCCGCATGTTCGAAATTCGCAGTCCCCTATAGGTACGCCGGTCGCTGTGAGCGAGCGGTTCTAGGCCTTCAGTCTGGAACCGCGCTGCCGCCACGGTCGCAGGTTCGGATCCTTCTTCGAGCATGGATGTGTGTGATGTCCTTAGATTAGTTGGGTTTAAGTAGTTCTAGGTTGTAGGGGACTGATGACCTCAGATGTTAAATCCCAGAGTACTCTGAGACGAGCCCCTATAGGTACGTGTTCCCTAGTCTGGGAGGGATCAGGCCCCCAGACCTATGTATGCTATCCTCTAATCCGTATTTTTCCATTTCCACTTTATCCTCTCTCATTTTGTCCCACGTCTTCTACTCAAACCTCCGCTCATTTCTCTTTCTCTTTAGCTGCCACTGTCTCTCACTGACCACTAAAATCTCCTCTTTCTTTGGCTCCCAGTACCAGTGACTTCATTCGCTGCTTCTTTCTTTCTCCCACCATCAATGCCTCATCTATCATTGTCCCCTACTGGCACTGTTACCTCGCAGTTCCACCGTCTCTGGTTCTCTACTACAGTGCTTCAGCTCAAAAAGCACGAAAATTTCAGAACCCGAAAAATTTACGTGACGAAGACTGAATAAGGATTGACGCAACCGCTTCTTCTCTTTCCTCTCAGAGGGACGTATTCTCCTTTTGTGTGCTTCGACAGGAATACTTTCTTTTCCTTGCTACATCGGGTGTGCTGCTTAAGGAAGTGAATTGTATAATCAGTAAAGTATGGCCAGTTTATTTATATACTTCGAGGCAGTTACATACTTTTACACATATGAACAAAAAATAAGTACATATAATATGTGCTAAACACAAAATCGTTTGATCTAGGTTTTTCTTGATACTTTGCTCTTCCATCGCAATTCAACGAAAACGGCCGGCCTACGATTTGTTTCTTGAAAGAGCGAAAATGTTACCTGAAATATTTTACTAGGTTTTAGTCTTTCGAGTTCCGTATTTTTTTTTCTATGCTTTTAAATTCTTTTCAGTCATACTGAGATCATTGTAGCCCATTTTTTGTCACTGCAGTGCCACTTTTTCTATATTTGTTTAGGTGTGAAGTGCGCAATATACAGACAGAGCGTCATAAATTATTATTGGTGAAAAAATGCTGGCTGAAGGCATAGTTTAGGAACCTCAGAACAATGTAGATGACCCTAAAACCCTTTTAATGTGTTCACCTCGTCAGTTAAAACAAGCCCTACGCCTCAGACCGGATCTCGCGTAGGTATTGTACATGCGTAAGTATGGTAAATTTGAACCGCTGATTCTCGGTAACGGCTAATGCTTTCCAAAAATTTTTCAACGTTCCCCGATACACCAACTTAAGAACATATTGTAATAATTTCGACGATTTGCCACGAACAGAAAATACAGACGAGACCATCCCCTCAATTGACGCTTTTGATATGTAAAAAACATAGTTTTCGCTTGTAAGATGATAACGGATACAGACTTTTGAAAACGGGAAACGGAGTTTCTGAATGTATGTACAAGAAATGTACAGTTAGAATTTGACCCATATGATATAGTTGGTTATGGAAAAAGTGCCATGATCATCTCTCCTTTCGCATAAGATACCGGAATATTCCCCCATTCGCATCTCCGCGAGGGGACTGCCAAGGGGGAGGTGACCATGAAAAAAATGAAAAAAAGATTGAATGACCAACGAAACGATGACGTTCTATGAATCGGGGAGTGGAATGACAGAGTTTGAACATGTTGATTACGCTAGAAAATCAGAACAGAAACATGCTAAGGCTCGCTCTAGATATAATGGATGCCTTTGAAGGGACATGGAAAGAAGTTAAGGATTTCTGGACAGATGAGTAGAGGGTAATATCAACAGCAGCAGAAAATGATGTAGCGGGAGTGGGATTCTTTATGAATAGGAAGGTAATGCAGACAGTGTTTTACTGTGAACAGTTCAGTGATAGCCGGCCTTGGTGACCGAGCGGTTCTAGGCGCTACAGTCTGGAACCAGGCGGCCGCTACAGTCGCAGGTTCGAATCCTGCCTCGGGCATGATTTCCTTTGGTTAGTTAGGTTTAAGTAGTTCTACGTTCTAGGGGACTGATGACCTTAGAAGTCAAGTCTTATAGTGCAGAGAGCCATTTAGTTCAGTGATATGGTTGTTCTCTTTAGAATCGACCGCAAAACCCACACCAACAACGACTGTTCAGGTATACATGCAGACGTCGCAGGCCGAACATGAAGAGACAGAGAATGCATATGAGGATACTGAACGGGTGGTTCAGTACGTAAGGGGAGATGAAAATCTAATAGTCATGGGGAAAAGGAACGCGGTTGTAGGGGAAGGACTACAAGAAAGGGCTTCGAAATAACATGGGTTTGGTAGCAAGAACGCGAGAGGAGAAAGACAAAGTGATTTCTGCAATAAGTTTCATCTAGTAATAGCGAACAATACGCCCTAGAATCACAAGAGGAGAAGGCACACACGGAGAATACATTAAATGAATTCACAACTGCGAATAAGAACAACCATCAGTTGTAGAATGGAAAGACGACAATGAACATTTGTGCCGGACCGATTCTCGAACCCGGATTTCCGGCTTATTGCGAGCGGTCGTCTTACCGTTTACCTATCTGTGCACGAGTAACGGCAAGACTCAAACTTCCATATGTCGTCAACCTTCCTTCTGCGATTTTTGGGTCTGATCATGAGTCGCGCACTGACAGCCAAATGGTAAGACGACCGCTCGCGATAAGAGGTAAATCCGGGTTCGGGAACCGGTCCGGCACAAATGTTCATTATCCTCATTCCATTCTACAGCTGATGGTTGCCCTTATTCACAGCTGCGAATTCATTTAATATATGTCATAACGGCGGTAGTCGCCGTAGTGCCTGTTCATTTGGGCACGTATGCATATCCAAAGGAAGGTTGCGTCGACATCAGAATAACACAAGAAACGCAACATCGTAAACACGTAAAATACTGGAAGGTACGGGAAAATTGTAGATAGATTACATAGTGATCAGACATATATTCCTAAATCAAATACTGGATTGTAAGGCGTAGCCAGGAGCAGATAAAGATTCACATCACAACTTAGTTGTGATAAAGAGTAGGCTGAAGTGTAAGAGAGTTGTCAGGACGAATCTGTAAGCAACAAAGTGGTATATGGAGGTACCAAGGTATGAAGAGATGCGCTTGACGTCCTCTAAGGCTATGGATACTGCGCTAAAGAAGAGCTTAGTAAGCAGTTTATTTGAAGAGCAATGGATACATCCAAAAAGCACAGTCACAGATGTAGGAAAGGAAAACATGCGTACAAAGAAGGTAATTATTAAGAAATCATTGGTAATAGAAGAAATACTTCAGTTGACCGATGAAAGAAGAAACTACCAACATGTTCGGAGAAATACGAGTTGCTAAGGAATGAAATGACTAAGAACCGCAAGAAAGCAACACTAAATGGCTGCATAATGGGAAGAAATCGAGAAAGAAAAGATTGTCGGTAGGACTGACTCTGCATTTAGAGAAGCCAAACCAACCTTTGGAGAAATTGAAAGAAAGAGCGGTTGGATGGAAAGAGTACATTAAAGACCCGTGTGAGCGGAAAGACTTGTCTAATGTGACAAAAGAAGTAACAAGAATCTATGTAGAAGAGATAGGGGCTCCAGTATTACAATGAGACTTTGGAAGATCAAATAAGGCAATAAGGGATAGATAACATCCCATCAAAATTTCTAAAACAATTGGGGGAGGGGGGCGGAAGAATAGCAACATAACGACTATTCACGTTGGTGAGTTGGTAGTATAGGTTTGGCGATATACCATCTGACTTTCAGAAAAATATCATTCACACTGCAAGAGTTGACATTCAGCTTAACAGCTCATGCATTCAAGCTGCAGACAAGAAAATAGTAGTACACAGAAAAATGTAAAAGGAAATTGAGGATGTGGTAAATGACGAAAAGTGAAGGCACCAGAGAGGCTGTTCTGACATTGCGGCTGATAGTGGAAGCAAGACAAGGAAACAGCAAGACACGCTCGCAGGATTGGCCGATCTGGGAAAAGCGTACGATAATGTCGAATAGTTCAAAATGTTTGAAATTATAAGAAAATAACTATAGGGGGAGAGGGGTACTATATGACATCTACAATAGCCAAGAGGCAATAATAAGAGTGAAATACCAAGAACGAAGTGCTCGGATTAGGAAGGGTGTAAAACAGGTATGAAATCTTTCGACCCCATTGTTCAGTCTAGACACTGAAGAAGCAATCATGGGCATAGAAGAAAGGTAAAAGGATATCAATGATTAGATCCACTGATGACATTGCTATCTTCAGTGAAAGTGAGGAAAAAAACAGAATCTGCTGCATAGAGCCTGCAGCCTAATGCCTACAGAATTTAGACTGAGGGTAAACCGAAGGAAGACAAAGGTAATGAAAAGTAGTAGAAATGAGAAAAAGATTGATGGTCACGAAGTAGACGATGTCAAGGAATTCTGCTACCTAAGCAGCAAAGTAACCTAATGCGGACGGACCAAGAACGACATAAAAAGCAGAGTATCACTGGCAAACAGGGCGTTCTTGGACAAAAGAAGTCTGTTAATATCAAACATAGGCTTAAATTTGAGGAAAAAATTTCTGAGAATTTACGTTTGGAGTACAGCATAGTTTGGTAGCGAAATATGGACTGTGGAAAAACCGAAACAGAAACAGAAGAGATTGGAACCATTGAGATTTGGTGCTATAGACAAATGCTGATAATTAGATAGACTGAAAAGGTAAGGAGTGAACATGTTATCCAGAGAATCGACGAGGAAAGGAATATATGAAAAACACTGACAAGATAGGATAGGATGATAGGATATCTGTTAGGAGATCAGGAAATAACTTTCATGGCACTGGAATGATGTGTAGAGGGTAAAAACTGTAGACGAAGACAGAGATTTGAATACAATAATTGATAACTGAGCACGAAGTTGCAAGTGCTACTCTGATATGAAGAAGTTGGGGCAGGAGATGAATTCGTGGCGGGCCGCATCAGACCAGTCAGAAAACTGAGGACTCAAACAAAAAAAAAGGAGTTTTTCACATATCGAGATAAATGCGACCAAAACTGCCGAAAACTGGTTTTTGCAGTTTTCTACATAAGCACTTTGACACTGAATCTCTGGATCTCGTTAAGGGAGAACAGTAGCGAAAACACGTTCCAAGTTCCACGAGAATATCATCCGGAGAACGCATGACGAAAATTTCCGCGACCTACTATGAAGAGAAATTACACAAGTGGCCATCACCACAATTGGTACCTCTCGTACCCAGGAGTCATGGTTTTTCGGGATTTTCTCGGAAACCATCCATGAACAAATGGACCTAGACCACAACCAATGCAAAAAAAAAAAAAAAACTGTTCAATTTGTCTCGGCTAGATGGTTGAAATTGAAGGGGACTTAACATCTGAGGTCATCAGTCCCCTAGACATAGAACTACTTAAACCTAACTAACATAAGGACATCACACACAGCAATGCCCGAGGAAGGATGCCTCCGACCATAGCAGCAGTGCGGTTCCGGACTGAAGTGCCTAAAACCGCTCGTACACAACGGTCGGCAGTAATTTTTCCAGTTTCACCTTCTTTTATAGGAGAGCTTCATTATTCCCGTCCTTCCGATAAGTACACGTGTGTTTGTGTGGCCAAAGCGATCCTGAACACTTGATCCCTTATGTCTGTGATCAGTAGAACCCGAGATATGACCCCCTGTAAAATCCAATTTCCAGGCGCGGCTTTTTGGAACATGTTGACATAGTGAACTGTGGTGCAAGGACCGATAGGTAACTAACTATCTGCATCGAACAGGTACCTTATAAGCGACTAAAAGTTGAACGATGTGAGGAAAAAATTAAATGACTGAAGGAGTCGATACTGGCTGAAAAATTAAAGTAAAAGTAGACTTTTTGCGTATGGTTTCCACAACTGCTATAGACTTCCCGAAAGAAGTAGTGTTCCTGCTAAGGCTGCTTACTTTTTAAGCAGTTTATTTCATTGTTATGTGGTAGCTTTCGCCTGTCTCTAAGATATTTTAGCATTACTGTGAGAAGATCCTTAGTAGAAACGGAATTTCTCAAATAGATATTTGAGCCGCGAATACGAAGTTCGCTTTCATACGCACAATGTGCACTTTTTGTTCGTCCGTGCTTAAATAAGTGACCTTGCCCTATATACGCTCGCACTGTAGCTTATAATTAACATTCTGATGAACAGATCTGGATTCTCTTCTCTCCATTAACCCTTTCTTCGACAATAGTTACCGTTTCTATTTCTCTTCAAGTTATTGGGCTGACCGCCAAAATAACATTACATGGAACTGCACGGACGGTTAACTGTTCGGGATCCATTCTTATACAACTACTGGCCATTAGAACTGCTCCACCAAGAAGAAAGGCAGATGATAAACTGGTATTCATTGGACAAATATGTTATACTAGAACTGACAAGTGATTACATTTTCACGCAATTTGGGTGCATAGATCCTGAGAAATCAGTACACAGAACAACCACCTCTGGCCCTAGTAACGGCCTTGGTACACCTGGGCATTGAGTCAAACAGAGCTCGGATGGCGTGTACGATAACACAATTCATCAAGAGTAGTGAATGGCGTATTGTGACGAGCCAGTTGCTCGGCCACCATCGACCACACTTTTTCAGTTGGTGAGAGATCTGGAGAATGTGCTGGCCATGGCAGCAGTCACACATTTTCTGTGCCCAGAAAGGGTCGTACCTGACCTGCAACACGCGGTCGGGCATTATCCTGCTGAAATGTAGGCTTTCGCAGGGATCGAACGAAGGGTAGAGCCACGGGTCGTAACACATCTGAAATGTAACGTCCACTGTTCAAAGTGCCGTCAGTTCGGACAAGAGGTAACAGAGACGTGTAACCAATGGCACCCCATACCATCACGCCGAGCGATACGCCAGCATGGCGATGACGAATACAGGCTTCCAATGTGCGTTCACAGCGATGTCGCCAAACGCGGATGTGACCATCATGATGCTTTAAACAGAACCTGGATTCAACCGAAAAAATGACGTTTTGCCATTCGTGCACCCAGGTTCGTCGTAGAGTACACCATCGCAGGCGCTCCTCCCTGTGATACATCGTCAAAGGTCTCCGAACTGATAGTCCATGCTGCTGCAAACGTCGTCGAACTGTTCGTGCAGATGGTTGTTGTCTTGCAAACGTCCCCATCTGTTGACTCAGGGATCGAGACATGGCTGCAAGATCCGTTACATCCATGCGGATAAGATGCCTGTCTTCTCGACTGCTAGTGATACGAGGCTGTTGGGATCCAGCACAACGTTCCGTATTACCCTCCTGAACCGACCGATTCCATATTCTGCTAACAGTCAATGGATCTAGACCAACGGGAGCAGCAATCGCGATAGTCTACAATCCGACCTTTATCAAAGTCGGAAACGTGATGGTACGCATTTCTCCTCCTTACACGAGGCATCACAACAACGTTTCACCAGGCAACGCCGGTCAACTACTGTTTGTGTATGAGAAATCTGTTGGAAACTTTCCTCATGTCAGCACTTAGTAGGTGTCACCACCGACGCCAACCTTGTGTGAATGCTCTGAAAAGCTAATCATTTGCATATCACAGCATCTTCTTCTTGTCGGTCAAATTTCGCGTCTGTAGCAAGTCATCTTCATGGTGTAGCAGTTTTAATGGCCAGTAGTGTATGACCAAACATTTCACGCTATTTCAAGACTTTAGTGAAGTCTTTTTGTCAAACAAGTCTCTGTCAGAGTTCTGTCGCAGTGTAAAATGGCCCTTTCTGAACTACATTACAGGACCTCTGTTCAGTAAGTTAAAGAAGCGACCAGGACAAGCAAAGCCAAGGACAATGGACACTCTTCTGGTATCTTAATGGTAAAATCACACGACTTATCTATATACATTCGCTCACCCGACGTATGTTGGAATATATTGTCCAAATATTTGGCCCAGTAAGATATTGGGTTGGTGCATAAGTTCTATCCGTTTTTCCATAAGTTTAATAAACATAACACAAGCACGTAACAGAGACTTTAGTCATCAATAATGTATTCTCCATCACTATTTACAATGGTCTGCCAAAACAATGGTAACTTTTCGATTCCGGGGCTGTAGAAATGACGTGGTTTTGCGGCGAAGAACCTGTGAAACGCCCCCTTTGAACAATTATAAACGACTGTGCTTAAACTGACACACAATATTTTTAGTGCAACGGAATCTGACTTTCAAAAATCCCTACGAAAGAATGGCCCTGACTAACAATAACCTATACGTTTCACAAAACACTTACCACACAAAAACCTTCGTTACTCAAGCTACTGCAATACAGCGAGCGCCACTACTGCCAGCTAAATAAAAGATTCAAACTACTGAAGGCACTAACTACTGATAGGCATAGTTAGAAAATGAAAGATTTTAATACAGAACAAACAATGTATTTACCTTAATAGCCGTAATGTATATATATATATATATATATATATATATATATATATATATATATATATATATATATATATCAGTTCGTGACAGCAATTCTTACAAATGTCAAAACTCCGCCATCTCTCTCCCCACGTCCACCACTGCTGGCGGCTCACCTCCAACTGCGCAATGCTACGCGCTGTTAGCAATCAGCTTCCGCTGCCCAACACTACAATGGCAGACAACAATGCAAACCAGCCACAGAATGCACACAGCACAGCCAGTGATTTTTCATACAGAGCGCTACGTGGCGTTACCAATAAGAAAACGTAAACAGCCTACTTACATAGCCCCCATGCTCCCCACAAAAAAATTTACAAATTGTTTTGGGCAGTGGCCAATACAGATTTGAATTTTTTTTCATAATTATGATTACAATAGCAAAGAAATCAAATGCATACACTTATTGATACAATGTTGGTCAAAAGCTACAATTTTCTCACAGTCCATATAGACAGTCCTGATCATTCATCACAGTAAAATAGTAGTGTTTTCCTCAAAGACTGAGGAATAAAAGAAAATGGACACGGAAGTAGTGGATTTACGTGCAGTCTTGAAGACGTTGTCCTCCCAATGGAAAGACAGTGCTGACTCTTGACATGCAGACAGGTAATGGGCGACAACAGAGCAAACCCACAGCAGAGTCATTCGAAGTTTTGAAGAATGTTGGTAGGTAGGTCAACACAGAGTAGACCCATTGTAGTCCTGGTAGAGATTACGGAATTGGTGGGCCATCAGAGGTGCAGACCCACTGCAGTCCTTGTAGAAATAATGGTACTGGGGAGTCATCAAAGGTGTAGACCCATTTCAGTCCTTGTAGAGATAGCCAGCAGCCATCTGTTTGACTGTGCAGGTGCACAATCACCATTGAGGAGTCTTGCGGATAATATAGAAAGTCCATAACCCACCACTTGTCCACTCACAAAGTTTTTGGAGTTGTCCTTAGAACCAGCAATGCTGTTAACCAGTCCCTTGCTGAATTATCAATACACTTGCAAACAGTATCAGTCCCTACTTCTCACATATTGTGCATATACTATGACCAACAGAAATATGTGCAGTGAAATGTAATTTACAAGTTACTTCATTTGATGAACTGGTGTCAATTACAATTTCATAACATAAGAATACAATAACAAAGGTACAAAATATATCATTAAAGAACATAACAATACAAATAACATTTGTAGTAGTACAGGCTTTACAAAAGAATCGAAATAGCAAATACATCAGTGTTACAAAAATTACGACATAAGTACATACACAAAAGATCAGAATAACTTTTGAAACATCAACTTCACACATAAGCATTAGAACAAAACAGAATAAATAATGTGTAAACATCTTTACAAAGTAAATAACATGTTATTAATGCAAATTATATTTTAGGATAACAGTGTTCCTCATCATAGTGAATGTAGCTTAGTATTAGAAAAATTATGCAACATAAGTCTTATCAGATAAACATATAAAGACAGGAAGAACATAAATACACAAGGGTACACAAACACATAGTGGGATAACACAAGGAAAGGGCAGGGTTTGTTTTACTGCAGTATTTTGCAAACAAAACTTTCTTTACTTCTCGGAGATCTCCCTTCGTTCCTCATTATTTCCAAAAAGTCCTATCTATACCTGCTTTTGTACTTTTCTCATATAACCTCTCAGTGCATTTCTTCAAATCCATCGCAACTCATTTTCTTATATATGCTACTCCCTCTTGAGCTAACTTAAATCTACTGAGCTCAGATGCTTAACTAAGGGACGAGGCAATGCAGCGGCACAAAACAATTAATACAAACAGCAATGACAAAAAATGCAAGTAAGCATAGCGAGCAGCAATAAATGTAATAATTTATATCTAAACATGACAAAGCTGAAGCAGAAAAAATATTACAGTAAAAATGTTTAATACCTATGTCACATCTTAACACTAGAGTGATGCATCACAAGAACATACACTAGCAGATAAGTTACCAAAACGTAAAAAAATTATTTTTGCAATTCCTGTGAAGGGAAATGTCTATTTGTGCTCTCTTTTCCAAGAAAGTACATCATAAATTGATTCTTTACTGGGTCTGTAGACAGAAAATAGTGATATTAGTACATCTATCAAATTTTATTTTAACCAATGCTGCAGTGCAGATAGAAACTGGATATTAAACAAAATGAGCAATCTCTCAGCTAGAAAGACAATAGATATAAAAGGTTTCTCATCATTTCATTTTAGTAAATGTCGTAAATTAAGAACTCTACAGTGTAATCATGTTTTCAAGTTTGAGGGTGTCGTATTTACGATGCTTTCTACAAAGGAATGTCAATAGCGAGGATAATGGCTTTTTTTTTTACCTGTTCCTCTGAAAGACACACACTAATGGCTTTTTTCCCAGGCGACTGTCGCACAGCTGGGTGCCCACGACGCATTATGTGTAGGTGGTCACTTACCTTTCTTACCGAAAAACTTACGACAGCAGTTTCCGCTACAGTGACAGTCTCATATAAAAATATTTTCACAGGTTGAGAATTTGCGTTACAAATCTGTAGAAACAGACTCCTTTAAATATAATAGTGTCCAAAAAATTTTCACCAGGATTGTAATTCATTCATACATTTACATACATTTCATAACTCTTAAAGTACCATTCTTGGTTTCCAACCACCTTTTTCACAAACCAGAGTCCCTAACCACTACTCATTATTCCTTACCTTATTCGTCGACACTTCTTCAATATTTCATCATAACAGATACATAGCATAATCAAATAACTCATATAGCATCAGCTTATTGACCATAAACATACCACAACAGCATAATACACATAGTCATCCCAATAATAACATCATAACACCTCAGTCAAATCTCAAAATCGTCGTAGCTTCCTCCAATAATTTCAAAACCTAAAAAAATTCTCTGCTCATGTCAAAGGTGTTATCTACCTCAAACGTACTTTAAAAATCATGATCTCATACCCAATTATGTCATTCAAAGCTCTCATAGTATCACAATGGCCCCTAAAAAGTATGAACAGTTCACAAAGTACAGACAAAATACAATTTCGTAAGGGTGAAGTTATCCAACTGTGTAATTACGTAAACATCTGTCACTGATGTAGTATAATAAATGTTTGTTTCTCTCAGTTAAATGATCAGATAGCTGTGTAATTTATGTGTTAGTGAAATATGGTACCGATGTGTAAAGTTGTATAAGCAAATACCATATTAGCTAGGGCTCCTTGTGCTTGCCAGACACATGGTACACAAAGTAGGCGTGTACCCCCCTGAGGATTAATGTAATTATATTCTCAGGTGTTACAGATTACAGCAATGGAATTAAATGTATCACGGAAAACCTTTGTATCATTGAACTTCAAATATCTTTAAAAATAAATGGTTTCAGTACAAAATTAGTCACTCAAATACGCATACTGTAGCACTAAACTGTGAGTCTTGTTGTAAGATAACCTCTGTGGAAGTGTTGTAGTTATCTTCCTCCGAAAGCTAAGTTCTGCTGAAGTCAATGTACTTACCTCGGAATAAACGAAGTGAGTTGCTTTGCGTATAGATATCTTAGTTATTACGCTTATTGCCGTGATGAAGAAAGTACTGTGCTCTAACGTATTGTTGTGCTACAGAAAAGGCTGTCTCATTGTAGCTATACCACAAAAGTTACTACTAAAAAATGTTTTACTTTACAGAATAATACATTAAAACTGTGCAGATATAAAACAGATACACCGCAAAAGCACAATGTAAATTGTGTCACACAATAGTAGCGTCGTGATATAATCGTGTAGCTATCAAAGAAACCAAATGCTAAGTCATCTTTAATCTCACAGAAAGTACTTCAAATAAAGAATTTCTTTTCAACTAAACCAAAATGTTGCATTAAAATCTCATTAGCAGTACCAGTATATGTCCTAAGTATGTAAGCCTGATAGTCGTTACGTAATCGTGCAACTAACAAGCAAGAATGTACAAATACAACACTGTGTTGTCTGTTCACTATAACAATGCATTCGTAATTTCTGTTTAAAAATGTTCCCTGCGTTCTAGACTGGATAGTTAACTTCAAAACATTGTTGCATGTTAACAGTTTCTCAGTGTGATAAAGCATACTAGAAATGTGAAGTGAAATGTTTTATGGCAAAGACAAACAAAACATTGTTTATAAATTGCATTATTGATAAAAGGAGATGTTTTAATACAGGATGGTAAAAACCAACTGCGTTCAACAAAAATGTGAACGAATATTCCCTGAATGGGTTTCCAAGTTCTACAATCGATCGAAGGATGACCTGTGCCATATCACATCTATAATCTAGGTTTAATTTAAGTTTCACAAATGAGAAAAAGTATCAAAATGGTCTACAGTGACCCTCAATTATCTTTAATAACTTATCTAACTTGTTGTAAATTACAGTGGCTGATGTGGCTTCTCAATAAGTATATAACAGAAAAATCATAGCGTTTCAGATTTTTACTTCAAGTGGCAAATGTGAACACCATGAGCTTTAATTTACGATCGACACTAGAATTACGCAAAAAAGGGGTGTAACAGATGAGACTTCTGCAGTCCTGATTGAAGTTTTATGCGCTGTTATGCGGCATCAGGTGCGTTCATTACCTTGTCGGTGTTCGTCAGGGGGCGGCGGGCAGTACAGCTTCGCTCACCTAGCCGTCTCGCATGCAACTCTTCTCTCCTAACTTCTCCTTACTACAATTTACCGAAGTTGGCTTAAAAAAACTATCTGGCTGTGCTTTCATCTGACTAATCAGGGTCTCAATGTTAACCTTAAGCTCCGCCTACAAAAATTCTGTCTATCCAATAAGAAACGTTATACTTTTCGTGGTGGGGCAATGTTTTTAAAGTTTGCAACGTAACAGACACGCGAAAAAGTCTCACGCTGAAACTCGCAGCTGGTGTGGTCCTTTTAGCGTTATCGTAAGATCTATACCGTTTTTCGGGAGGGCTCTATCTTTTGACATGGGCTGGGGGTGGTCCTAATGTAATAGAGACGCGAAAAAGTCACACGCTAATACTTGCGGGTGGTGTGGCCCTTTTTGTGTTATCGTAAGATCTATACTGTTTTTCCGGCGGGTTCTAGCTTTTACCATGAGCTGTGGGTGGACCTAGCGGTTAGCTGGAAACGTGGGTGTCCGTCCCTTACCGTAGGGCCTTCAGCTTAACACGGTTCTGCTCTCGGCTTCTGTTCTCGTTTCTCCCCTTGGAACTGCGTCTGTCTCACGGTGGGAAGATATGACATGCATTTAGGCATTCTTGTGTTAGTCTATGATATTCCATTTGCTCACTCGTTACTCGTATCACTTTGGTTAATTTAATGTCACGATTTATTCGGAGCTATGTGACATACTACTGGATTTGCTTATTGTGTCAGGGTTTTCATGGAAGGTGTTGGATTTTCCTGACACCTTACACCGTAACTATACAGGATAGGAATGGGCGGTCTTGAGCACGACCCGATTGAAAACGAGAAAGTAGAGATCTGACCATTTTTAAGAATTTGGCTCAGGGCATGCCATACCCATGTCCCCGATTTTTGAACCTTCCCTATTGCTTGCAGATGTCTCGTGATGGTGAAATGATCGCTAGTTCATCATGTTTGCCAGTTGTCGGGTACAGTGACGTGTGTCATTGTGGATTAATGTATTTAAACGGTATTCATCATCCTGAGTGCAGAAAACTAATAATGTCGAAGTGATCCCTTAAAGCAAGAAATCCATTTTCTTGCCGAGCTCTATCTACTGCCAATATCCTCATACGTGGTGCGACTGTTTCTGGCTGCCTTTACTGCTACCAATCCTCTACTAAACTCAAAGAAAGAATGTGCCGGAAATGAGCCGACATATTGGCATCCCACTTTCTAGTGTTCGCAGCTCCACTCACTATCTCCAAATGATTAAAATAACAATATATAAACTCAAATAGCAAATGCGAACTACAAATCAAAAAATGACAATCGATATATAAATACATAGATGTCGGAATAACAATTTTAAAACAAAAACGATACGAATTTATATAGCAACCTAATATTTCCGAAATTGTAACCTCTACAGTAGGTTGCACACAAAATTGTTTATTTGTTTGTGGAAGAAACTGTTAAGTGCTTGGACAAAATGAATTTATCTGAAGTCAGATTTCGTACTAAAAAGATCTCTTCGTTTTTAAAAAAGATATTGTCATATCTTCTTTCGAAAAACATCACTCCAGGCTCCTCATGAACACACACACACACACACACGGACATGGAGATAGAGGAAGAGAGAACGAGAGAGAGTATGGGAACTGATGACTAACACTACAAGCGCTGGCTGAAATGTTACTGAACGACGTAAATGTACAGTATCACAATGACGAGAAATCATGTATCACCACAAAGAATTTCTCTGAAAATATTGTGTGAATCCAAGAAAATAGGCACCAGGAATTATCCGGAACCCTTTATCACAGTTCCGCTAAGTTAAAGTTTTAATGGTGCTGTTAAGTGCGCACTACCGCATAAATACATTCGTCACCCTCCTGGCAGCTTTTATCACGTGTAGATACTACGCAACACCTGGTAACACTGGTTTACGCAGGCAACTGTCATACAGCCGGAAACACGGTTTTTTTATCCGGCCAAGTGAATTATCTTTGGACTTTTGCTGACTCCTAAGATGTTAGTAATGGTCTCGCACAAATTATATGGAAAGAACATAACCTTAGCACACCACTCATTCCTGATGTCATACCAGTAATGTGGTTCATATATAATTAAGTACGACTGCACTGGATAAATCGAATTAGCTTATCTGATATAATGTCTGTCGCTCAGACGTATCGCCACACTTTGAAGCCTCTGAGACCGCACTTATGCGGTAAAGTGATTGTATTAACTTTTGTTGCTGGTTCCAGATGATGTGTTCTAAGGATTTATAATTATTTCATAGGGTGGCGAAGATGTGTCTTCTGTTTGGTTTGTGGCTGCCCGCATCGACTTCCTCGTCAGCACAGAGTACAATTTATACCCAATGTCTTCCATTATTCCTCAGATAAATTCTAATTTTGGTCTTCACTTACAGTTTTAGCTCCTTCTAGTACCATGGAAGTTATTCGCTGACGGCTTAGCATATCTAGTATCATCCTGTCTCTTTCCTCATATTTATATCCTCAACGATTCTGCAAAAAATATATCTTATTTTACCAGCCCACATTATTTTCATCACGCTTATATGGCACCACACTTCAGACGCTTCGATTATCTGCTTTGTAAAACGTTCAAAAAATTGTGCTCCAAAGGTACATCTTCAGAAATTTATTTCTCAAAAAAGGCGTATGTCTTGTAAGAATACAATTCTTTTACGAGGAATGACTTTTCTTCCTGTGCCAGTCAGCATCCTTCATGTTCCGTCCGTCATGAGATATTCTGCTTCTAAGATAGCAGGAAGCAATCGTTTCGTATATTATTTGGTACCCGATTTTTAATGTGACGTTTCTTTTTCCATCTACCTGTTCCCTCCTACGCGTTTAATTTCTTTTGGACTATTAACGTTGACAGCTTTCCTTCTAATTTCATAGGAAGTTATTTTGACTTTTCTATATGGTGAATTTGTCGATGTGACATTTCCTTTTCGATTTCATCACATTTTCCCTGCTGCCATTTCGTATCAGTTTCGCCGCGTTTAATATTCATTTCGTTCCTAGAAGAATTATATTGTTGTATTCTCTTATTTATTTTGTTCCACCTTCTTTCATCGGTCTACTGTGATATTTCTTCCGTCTTCAAAGTTTCATCGCGTTTGCCTTCCGTTTATCTGTATTTGTCTCACCAGCCTACATGATTGCAGTCGTTATAGATCTCCATTCCTTTTCAACATAATTGCTACTGTGGGACGCGGTGTCGCATTTCCTTTAACCCCAGAGAACTTCAAACGCACATCATCATTCATCAGTAACCATCTCATTTTCACAATCATCCTTCATGATGGTTCTGTTAAACGTCAACTAATTTTCTACATTAATAATCAGTGATAAGAGGCTCTATCTGCTTCTGCGCAAGGTTTAGAAATCAATGTTTTATTCTTGAATCTCTGTGTAATCATTATGTAATCCAATTGATATCTTCCCATGTCTCCAATCCTTTTCCGTGAATACCTGCTGCTCCTGTCATTCTGGAACAGAGCATTCCATACTACCTACTGAAATTCATCCCAGAGCTCAAGGACTATTTCTCCCTTCTCATTGCTGCAACCGAGCTTGCATTTTCCTGTACTTCTGGCCTGTCTTCCAACCCTACTGTAAGTATTATCATCGTCTAATATTATGTCACCATGCTCGTCGAGAAATATGGGGGTGTCTATGAACCCTGGACAACGGCCTTGGCGCAGTGGATACACCGGTTCCCGTCAGATCACCGAAGTTAAGTGCAACCGGGCGTGGCCGGCATTGGGATGGGTGTCCATCCGGACCGCCATGCGCTGTTGCCATTTTTCGGGGTGCATTCAACCTCGTGATGCCAATTGAGGAGCTACTCGACCGAATAGTAACGGCTCCGGTCAAAGAAAACTATCACAACGACCGGGAGAGCAATTTGCTGACCACTCGCTCCTCTTATCCGCATCCTCAGCTGACGATGATACGTCAGTAGGATGGTCACGATGGACCACTTGTGGCCTGAAGACGGAGTGCTTAGGAATCCTGCGTACTCACTTCGCCAGACAATCAACAAAGTCGTATTAATGAGTTTTATTACAAAATGAAATTTTCAATACTTAACTTCTGACAACTACATAGATGTGTGTCAAGCAAAGGGCGACATACAAAGTAAGCAATTTTCTTCGGTATGAACGATTCCAAGTCTGAGCTACATAGAATGCACAAGCGAAGTAACGAGCGTTGACGCTTCAATCCAAGTCGCTAGTGTTGAAGCTGCTATTCAACTGAGGCGTCGCCAGTCGGTCGCGGCGCTTATGTCCTCTTCAAATAGGCGCCGCTGCTGTCGCGTTGATGTCCTGGAGAGGGGTCGGTCAGCGTGCAATTGGCTGGTGTCTTCTCACAGCCTTCTCATCTCTTTCGTTCCTGACTGGTGTGCCGGCGCTTGTAAGGATAAGGTTTCGATTACCCATCGCTCTGCATACTGAATTATCTATTAATACCCTTTTTTTTACCTTCTCTTTGCCTTTTTGCTTGCTATTAACGTCCTCATTTATGTCTAGCGTTGGTCTTCTGTCAATTCTGGAAAGAATAATCTTACACTTAACTGTTTAGTTACCCATTTCTTCTACCTTCTTATTCGTTCCGAACCTTATTCCCATTGTACCATCTTCTTCTGCTCCTGATCATACCTCATACCGATTCGGCATGAAATTTTTATCGACTTTCTATGTCTCTTCACTGGTTCCTCCTACACTTTTAGACTTCCTCATTTCCTTATCATATTTTTAGCTCCCCTAAAATATGAAGAGGGTACGCTCTTGGATTCGTAGAATCTTATCTTTTTAGTTGTTTCTCCATCTTTTCTCATGGTCACTTTTCCATTCACAGTCCATATACGAGACTAGTTCATAATTTTTTGCTAATGAAGAAATTATCAAGACACTTTTTCATTTGCAGACTAGATTTCCAGTACATGTAATGCCAATGCATCTTCATGCAGCTGACCATTGCATATTATTCTGTCTTTAGAGGCAGCTTCCCACCGCAAGGACAAACGGTCTCCAAGATCTCTTTTCTTTCCTCCCCGCACCCTCTTTAACAAGGACGTTGCAGTATAAGGGTGACTCGCTACATAGAAAGACAAGCACATATAATTACTTCATTCGATTCTCAGCAAGAGGTGGCAGCAAATTACTAGCTGCCTAAGAATAATCTGGACACAGTGAAGTAGGAAAGAGAGAGTATAGCAGGGCACCTGGAAGGGAATCAGGCATTTAGCGCCACTTACAGACCACAATACTTTACACTGTCTCCATAACTATAATAAATATAATAAAAACTTTTGCTGGATCAGTGTGGACTTTCGATTCGACTACGCTACAACTCGCGATTTAGCGTTTATGATACCCCAAGGTCGCTAATAGTGCGTTTGCTAGTGTCAAATCACATTAAATCACTAGCTGAAAGGACATAAATTTATAACTGTATTCTCTCTCCTCCTGCTCCTCCTCCTCCGCCTCTTTCTCTCTCTCTCTCTCTCTCTCTCTCTCTCTCTCTCTCTCTCTCTCTCTCTCTCTCTCTCTCTCCTCTCTCTCTCTCTCTCTAACACACACCTACAAACACACACATAGGCTGTGGTACGCAATCAGTCTTGGCTTCACTGATGTTGACACCAATTAAATTATTGTTACGATTACAACCTTGCAGTTGCAGTGCCTGTGTTGTTGATAAGTGGTATGCAATGTACCTTCGGACATGCATTCATTACAAACTCAAGTTTTTCTGCTAGCTACAAGGAACATATATAAAAACATACGAAGTATAACTAAGGTATGTAACACATTTGGCAAACATGGTAAACGATGCCACTTAGGCTATGGCTGACATTAATACGAATGAGCCAATTTTTATGCTTTATAATAGACGCTATACAATCAAAATAGTGCCTATTTTTCAATGCAAGCTGATCGTTCAACAAATCTTTTGATTTTAGATATGATTGTATATATTTCAAACTTTTCTAAAACATTCACTCTGTAGCCCTTGTCAGCTATGTACAACATTTCCCTCTTAAGCAAAAACGAAGGAGGAATAGTGTATTTCTCAATTTTGAGATGTTCTGCAAAAGTTGACTCAAATGAATTCTCACGGACTGTGTTGAGCAAGTGCTCACGAAACCAGGTCTTAAATACCCTCCCTGTCTGTACTATATAAAAACTAGAACATACATTACATTGAATTTTACATACCCCAGATTTGAGAAACCTGTCACTTGGAGGCATCTCATTCCATAACAAGAACAATTACTTTTCATTATTGGTGGAAAAGGGCACAGTAACGTCATATTGTTTAAATACATTAACTCGCCTGGATTCAGGATTGTTGTCTATTTCTTAAAAGTGACACCATTTTAGCACAGTGCAAAGGAATTAATATTCCTATTGGTTTTAGTCTTATAAAATGTTTGTCCAATGTGGGCTTGATATACATTATTTACTGATATATACTTCAAATTATTAAGTTCAGTAGCAGTAACAGAAGAAGATAAGGGGACCTCTAAACAGTCAACTATAGTGTGACAGAATGCCCATTTGTGTTTAAAGGGGTGATAAAAAGAGACATGAATGAGGTTATGGTGGGTTTCCTGTAAATGTCAAAGTTAATTTTATCACCTACTGAACAGAGTTTCAGATCAAAATAGCTAAATTAAATATGTTTATATTTTATTTTGTATGCAATTTTAATTTTAGAGTAGAAGCATTTAAAGGATTCACTAAGCAAATTGACATTACTCATATCTCACATTAATACGTCGATAATATGGTCTATCTTCCGTCTGTAGAAAGAAATACTATAAGCAGGAGCAGGATGGGAATTTTAAAAAAACTGTATTACACTGCTGTTAATGAACGTTCAACAAGAAATTCAGTGAGCCAATTCCTTGTCTAGCATATCAGTTTTACATATAGTTTACAAGGGATACAAAATTAACCTTTTACAGGAGTTTAAAATATATAAATGTTCCTACCTAACTTCAAAACATTTGTTGAACGATCAACTTGCATGTCTCAGTATCTATTATAGAATGTGAAAATCAGCCAATTCGTCTTAGATATTAATGTCAGCGAAGCTCATGTGGATTTAGGTTCCATATTTTTGAATTGCATTATATATAAAACTTCATTTATGTACTTTAGTTATACTTCCCATGTTATTACATATGTTCCTAGCATTTATCAGGACAACTTGATTTTGTGCATATATGTGATTTATTTACAACAAATTATCAATATGTTAATCTGAGTTTTTAATTACCACATACAATATGTACACTTATGTACAGACAATAGCATTGGTTCTGTGAAGAAGCAGAAGAAGAAGAAGAAGAAGAAGAAGATGATGATGATGATGATGATAATGATGACGAAATTTGCTAAACCAGTATTCCATAAGTTTTTGTAATACACTTCTACTTTGCAAAAAAATTATGACCAAGCTCAAGTGGTTAACAATATCCCTATTTTTGTAGGCTCCTGAAGTTGAGAAATTAATCTGTTGAAACCAGTAAAGGGAAACAGGAACATCATAATATAGTCAACTGAGTTTTTCAAAGTGAACATACAATTAGCGAGGTATGATTTAGGAATTGGTGAAAAGAAAAGCTGCACGGTTTCTTGGGTCATTGGTATTCTATACAAGTGAATACCTTGATGTTTAACAAAGGATGCCTGTGTGGAGTGCATAGAGTGTGTTTAGTCAACTGCTACAGTGATATTTACCAGAGAAGGTATGAAGAAAAATCATGAAATTGATGTAGAGATGTTAAAATTTTTTGGAACTATTCTATAAAAAACAAACCAAGGTTTAGGAAAACTTGTGGAATGGTGATATGTTCTAAAGAAGTTAATATATCCTTGCCCTTAAGAGTGCTAGAATATATCAGGAAAGAATAGCAGCAGAACATGGAACAGTGTTCCAGAAAAAATGATTAGTCAGATATTGCCAAGCAAGTAAACTAAATCACTGCGCTGTTATTTATCAATAAAAAGCTAATTCTTCCTTATCCAATGTAGTATATCTTTGAACTACGTCTCTTTGTTGGAACTGTGTATTTGGTACATTTATCACTTGTTTAGGAAATGGCTTCAATGTGGGCAACAAAATTATGTAATTAGATACGACAATGTCAGTTCTTATATTATCGGAGTGACTAAATAATATAATTTTGCGTGCATGAAAGCAATTAGCTAAGTTCTAAAATCTCTATTTTTCTAAAATCTATTATTTTTCTATATTGGTATCTCACAAAAGTTTGCGAAATCTCAGACTTACAGCGTGGTATATCACAGTTAACAGCTAAATGTGACACGTGTAAGGTATAAAATAGTAGAGACAAAATCGTTCTTATAAATTTGGGCCAAGAAACGAGACGTTTGCGAGGAAATGTGAGTGTGTTGTTACATTCCACAATCGACATCACAATGAATATTTTCATAGGTAGCAAAAATATATTTGAAACGTAAACTGCAGGATGTGGCACCAGAACATTTACCTGGTGTAAGATGATTTACCGACGGCCAAGAAAGATGAGAAACCATAAATATAATCCATTAGATATGAATTTATTAGAATGTGCAAACTAGCAAAATGAGATAAGATATAGCAGAATGAAAAATTGGAGATTTCTTAGAAAAGTTTACGTTGAAAGACCAAGCGTAATTACACATACGGCAAGAACGCACCACCAAGAGTGCTGAAATAAGTTGATTAGGTTGGTGTGAAAGAATGGTATGATATAATGATGATGGTAGCATATAGCACAATAAATATTTTAACTCGAACAAGTCATAAACATTCGTTGAAATCTCTTCGAATTTACTTGTTCGAGACTCTTAGAAAGTTACATTATCTTGTGCAGAGACAATTAGTGGACAGTCTTCTACTTGATATTTTCTTTTAGCTTATAAGCTTATTTCGGTTTTATCGCCTTCATCAGTACAAATCCTGAGGTTGTAGATGGACATGTGGCACTCCGAATAATCTGCTACTGCTGCCCGTAATTGTTGGATGTAATTTTTTTTTCTGTACCACTTTAAAGTTATTTGATTGTTTGATGTTGCATGTGCTTATAACACTTTTTTTCAGTATTCAAATCTTTGGGTAAACAACTAGCTGTCAAACTTCAGTTTCTACTACTGTCAAAATAATAAAAATATTATAATATGCATGCAACATCCAATTATCAAACAACTTTAAAACGATACTGAAAAACATTACGTCTAATAGCCACGGACAGCAGTAGTAGTGCACTCAATGTTAACATATGTCCATCTACAACGTCAGGATTTGTGCTGATGACGGAAATAAAGCCTAAAGAAGCTTTTATACTATAATAAAATATCAAGCAGCATAGTGTCCACTAATTCTCTGCATAACGTCCTACTGTGACACAATTTTTGCTGCAGGTCCCACAATAAAGAAAACTATAGCACAATACAGCTTACCAAAATGGGTGCGATCAGATAAACGAAGAACTGTCAAACCAATTGCTTAACATTCCACGCTTGCAAGTCGGTAATAAAATAAATTACAGAATTATTTTCACTTAACGGTATAGTAATAATTAAAAATAATCTGGAAACTTTGGCTTCGGCAGTGGATGTTGGGATGGTTTGTTTTGAATAAAGTACAGAGAAGTAAATAGAGAGCCAGACGAGAAGCCCATATCTTTAGAACCAAATGTAGGTTAAATGTTGTAAATGAAGAAGGATATGTTAATTTTCTGACAGCTTTAAAGCTAGGCGGCAGCTAATCCCCATTATTATTTTATAACTTATTTGGCGCAGATGCAATGATAGAAGTGTATTAAAATTTTAGGACAAGAAATAAAGTATTTGTGTTCAGAGGACATAGCCCTAGTGACCAAACTGCTCAGCTTAATAATGACAGAATTTGAGTCGAGACTAAGGAAGACAAGAATAAAGATGGTGTGCACTAGTGTAACGCGTTCATAGTACAAGTAAAAGTTATGAAAAGAGGTAAAATTACACAAGACGTACGAGTGGGAGATCATACTGAGAGTGGTATTGCTAGCGAAGGTTTACATTAGCGAATGGAGCCCTAATGGGAAACAAATTGCAGAGAATATTTCTGGTGCCGACGGCTGTTACACTTAGTTGTGTAGCAGGGAAGTGTGGAGCGCAATAGAACACTACAAAAACAGACTGGTAACACATAAAGTGTGCTCTTTGAAAATTAGTTAAACATTAAAACCGATGAAAAATTATGTACGCTATACTACTGCTGGTTTGATTCGTGACACGTCATTTAGCTGTAATTTATGAGTTGTTGTTACACACTTATGACCTACTCCTGTCGAATTGCGCCAAGCGGGCCGCCGACTTTAACGTCCCTTTGGAAGGATGGGTCAACATCAACAGTGTCACATGTCATCACTCCTAGATATACTGAGCAGAGGTTTCGAATTTAATCAGAGAAATTGGCGCAAAGGGTAGTCATCACAAACTTCAAGCAACCAATTCATCTTCCTTTGCTCTCCAGATACAGGAGGTGAAAACTTCATCCAACCGTCTTAACTCCGAGTCGAGCTACACCACAAAGACCTCAGTTACGGAGAAAAAGAAAAGACAAGAAAAGCACTACGAACCGCGAAGGAATTATCCGAATGTGACGCAAACCGATAGATATACGATTACAGAAAAACAAATGATAACAATTTAAGAAAAAGTGAATGAATTATTGACGAGAAAGAGTTTCAGAAATTGAACAAGTCAATAACGCGTTGGTCCATTTCTGGCCCTTATACAATCAGTTATTCGGATTGGCACTGATTGATAGAGGTTGTTGCACGTCCTGTTGCGGGATAATGTGCCAAATTATGTCCAATTCCCGCTTTATATCGTCAAAAGACGATGATGGCATTCAAACAGAGGATGCCACGCGTAAAGCTGAAATACTAAACACCTTTTTCCATAGCTGTTACACAGAGGAAGACCGCACTGCAGTTCCTTCTCTAAATCCTGGCACAAACGGAAAAACGGCTGACATCGAAATAAGTGTCCAAGGAACAGAAAAGCAACTGGAATCACTCAACAGAGGAAAGTCCACACGACCTGACGGGATACCAATTCGATTCTACACAGAGTACGTGAAAGAACTTGCCCCCCTTTTAATAGACGTGTACCGCAAGTCTCTAGAGGAACGGAAGGTTCCAAATGATTGGAAAAGAGCACAGGTAGTCCCAGTCTTCAAGAAGGGTCGTCGAGCAGATGCGCAAAACTATAGACCTATATCTCCGATATCGATCTGTTGTAGAATTTTAGAACATGTTTTTTGCTCGCGTATCATGTCGTTTTTGGAAACCCAGAATCTACTCTGTAGGAATCAACATGGATTCCGGAAACAGCGATCGTGTGAGACCTAACTCGCTTTATTTGTTCATGAGACCCAGAAAATATTAGATACAGGCTCCCAGGTAGATGCTACTTTCCTTGACTTCCGGAAGGCGTTCGATACAGTTCCGCACTGTCGCCTGATAAACAAAGTAAAAGCCTACGGAATATCAGACCAGCTGTGTGGCTGGATTAAGAGTTTTTAGCAAACAGAACACAGCATGTCGTTATCAATGGAGAGACGTCTACAGACGTTAAGATAACCTCTGGCGTGCCACAGGGGAATGTTATGGGACCATTGCTTTTCACAATATATATAAATGACCTAGTAGATAGTGTCGGAAGTTCCATGCGGCTTTTCGCGGATGATGTTGTAGTATACAGAGAAGTTGCAGCATTAGAAAATTCTAGCGAAATGCAGGAAGATCTGCAGCGGATAGGCACTTGGTGCAGGGAATGGCAACTGACCCTTAACATAGACACATGTAATGTATTGACATACATGGAAAGGATTCTTTATTGTATGATTATATGATAGCGGAACAAACACTGGTAGCAGTTACTTCTATAAAATATCTGGGAGTATGCGTGCGGAACGATTTGAAGTGGAATGATCATATAAAATTAATTGTTGGTAAGGCGGGTACCAGGTTGAGATTCATTGGGAGAGTCCTTAGAAAATGTAGTCCATCAACAAAAGAGGTGGCTTACAAAACACTCGTTCGACCTATACTTGAGAACTGCTCATCAGTGTGGGATCCGTACCAGATCGGGTTGACGGAGGAGATAGAGAAGATCCAAAGAAGAGCGGCACGTTTCGTGACAGGGTTATTTGGTAACCGTGATAGCGTTACGGAGATGTTTAGGAAACTCAAGTGGCAGACTCTGCAAGAGAGGCGCTCTGCATCGCGGTGTAGCTTACTCACCAGGTTTCGAGAGGGTGCGTTTCTGGATGAGGTATCGAATATATTGCTTCCCCCTACTTATACCTCCCGAGGAGATCACGAATGTAAAATTAGAGAGATTCGAGCGCGCAAGGAGGCATTCAGACAGTCGTTCTTCCCGACAGAAAAGGGAGGTAATGACAGTGGCACGTAAAGTGCCCTCCGCCACAAACCGTTGGGTGGCTTGCGGGGTATAAATGTAGATGTAGATGGAGAAAATACGGAGATAGTTGGAGGGCCGTGCCCATAATGCTCCAAACATTCTGAACTGCGGAAAGATCCGGTAACCCTGCTGGCCAAGGTAGGGTTTGGCAAGCACGAGGGCAAGCTGTAGAAACTCTTGCCGTCGGCGGGCGGGCGTTATCTTGCTGAAATGTAAGCCCAGGATGGTTTGTCATTAAGGGGTGGAACTCTCGGCGGAGAATATCGACAACGAACCGCTGTGGTGTAAGGGTGCCGTAGATGGCAATCAAAGGGTCCTGCTAAGAAACGAAATTGCACGCCAGATCTTCACTCCTGGGTGTCGAGCTGTATGGCTGGAGACAGTTGGACTGGTATCCCTCCGCTGTTCCAGGCGTCTCCAGACACATTCTCGCTGGTCATCGGGACTCAGTTCGATGTGCGACTCGTCACTGAAGATAATTCTACGAGAGTCAATAAGATTCCAGGTTGAATGTGCCCGATATCACTGCAAACAGATCAATGGTAGTCGGTGCCAGGGGCTTGTGAGCTCAACCGCCTTTCTAAAGGCGCCTGTTAATGGTGCTTGCGGTCACTGAAGCACAAGTTGTTCGTCAGATTAATAAAAATGTAAATGTCGTGTGACTATGGCCTGCCGTCGGGTAGACGGTTCGCCGGGTGTAAGTCTTTCGATTTGACGCCACTTCGGCTACTTGCGCGTCGATGAGGATGGAATGATGATGATTAGGACAACACAATACCCAGTCCCTGAGCGGATAAAATCTCCGACCCAGCCGGAAATCGGACCCGGAACCTTAGGATTAACATTCCGTCGAGCTGGCCACTCAGCTACAGGGGGCGGACATCGGATTGATGATACCAATGAAACGGGGGTCTTGATTGCCTCTCTGACGATTGCTCGATCCGCTCGCTCTGTCGTTCGACTATAGTTCGCCCATTCCTGCTTATATCGTCGTGTAGCAGCATCGCATTCAAATGCCTAGCAATTCGCCATTTACTCCAGCCAGCTTCTTCAAGCCCAACTACACGTCTTCTCTCAGATGACGACATCTGAGTATATTGTTCACGAGCATGTATGAGAGGTATAGTTACTGTCTAACTGACCACACGAAGTGAATTCGGGAATGCTATGGTCTCGACCCCACCCCTGCATACTATCCTTGCTAGACGCGAGGGGAAGATTCTCTGCAGCATTATCGGTCACCTAAGCTAGCAATTTTGCATTGTCAGTCGCTACCGCTATGAATATCAGTTTGTGATCAATTTACTTAATTTCTTAGTGGTACTTCGTTTTTTTGTTAGTGTATATACATCACGCCTAATAAAGCCAAGTACTCATCGTTCAGTTGACTCAATCCTGAATTTTATTTATACCTATCCCGAGTTTCAGGGATAAAATGCTGGTCAGAATCCGTGTCCTATATTCCATCCTTATAATTCTGCTTTGTACCGACGGATTTCATCTGCCCATTCGACTCATATCTTCAGACCTACTTCATTCCGTGAAACTTTCGTTTCTCCCTGGTAACTTCGTCTCTACTTCTGTCTAGTTGATTCTCCAGTCATATTTGGCAGTCTCTGACGAATAATCTAATTTGTCTCCACATGGCTAGATTTTCAAATTTACCATTTAGTCGACTGTGAAATTAGCTATTCCATATTGTCTTACAATACATACTTTCGACCTGTCTATAGCTTTTTCTTCTTTCATTTGTAGCACCTCGCCTCAAAATAGTCATCACCACAAATTCTATAACGCCATTTAGAATTCTAAATATATTTCACTCCCTAGTTTTCGCGCTGTTATAAAAAAATTTCATCACAATGCAGTAGCTATCTGTACTCCACGAATGTCTCATCGCGACCTTTCTAAAATTCTGTATTGTTTCCTCTTCTTTCCACGTGAAGATGTCTTCGTCCACTCTGAATCAACGATGAACTGTAGAAATTAGTACTGAGATATCGTAAGTTACGTTATCAGCTTCATTGAGTGATGTTGTTTTCACCCCTGTGTTAAATGTATTGTCCATGATAGTGTCAGCAGAAATCTTCTACATGTTTACAGTGAAACCTCAGTATTTACGTAACATTACATGACTGCACACATCGACACGGAAAGGAAACCAGGTATTAGGCTGTGAATACATAATATTCACTAAACATAACGTGCACTTGGCACGAAGTATTTCTTATCAGTTACGTGTTGTTTCCGGAAAACAAAGCCTCCAAGTACAGTAATTAAAGGTTACTCAATGATACACGAGCATAAATGTCATAAATGTGCATGCACATTTCAAGAGCATCTGCACTTTTTCTTTCGCGACTCCACAATTATCGTTTCCTTAAAAGATGCGATCCTTCAAAGGCAGTATTGTCAGGGCGTCCGTATCGGAGACCTTGAAAACGACAGCTCCCTAACGAAACTACTAGTTGCAAATAACTTACGTAAGGAGGAAAGTTTTGCAACATGGCTGTCGCACGTGAACCTCTGTGCGTCTATATAAACGGATGTTCAGCCAACAGCCATCATCAGTGGCATCATGACGGTGAAGGCTCTAGTCTCGTTAGCCATCGTCGCCTGTTGTGGTAAGTCATTTCTCCAAAAGGCTTGCCTTTTCGGTGAGAGGCAAGTGTGACAGTGTTTTTCTTGTTGCACTGTTCTTACTAAATCCTTTCATTAAACCAACAAATCCACTGTATGTAATTTCAACTGTTCGCTTAGATCTGCTCTTAGAGTTGCATGAGTTTGGCTGGGAAGGCTACGTAGTTAACTACATACAGGTTCTCATAAGGCAATTCGATAGTAGCAAAATTTCTGCACGATTCTTTTTACTTCTTGGATGCAACCATTTCGGGATTTCACCACTTGTTATTCAAAGGGAATGTTTACATACTTTTAGATCTGTGAGAAAATTGTCGTCTAGTATCTGTTGCATATCGAGAAGTTAACTGGCTTTCTCTTTTATCTCACAGTTTTTCAGCGAAACTTTTTTAAGCGCAAATTGCTCATTTCTTCTGTACAGCATTTCTACTGAAGCGTGCCGACATTGTGGCCATTAGGAGGTGATTTAAGATGGGTTTTAACATTTTAAAAATAGTATGTTACAGTCACTGTCATCCTATAACTATATTCTTTATAGTTTGATTCTATTCACCGTTGAGTTCTTCATATTGCAATTGTTGCCGAGAAGGAGACGCTCTGTTACGCTAGCGGACTGCTTGTGGAAAGAAATAATGTATGAAGATATGTATAGCGTTTTAAATAATTAAAATTGTACGTATATGAGTTCAGGCTGAATCTGTGTATTTTGGGTTTCGAAAGGTTTTCGATACATTTTCGCAACTCCCCTCCAAAGGAAAGAACGTAATTTTATTAGACAACTGCGGGTTAACAGAACGCAGAATGTTGTTATTAATTGAAAAGCATTGTCACAACCAACATTAGTCTCTGGTGTATCTCAAGGAAGTGTTGGATGACTTAAACTGCTGATAATAGCTACAAGCGACTTAACGGACAATATTTTCAGCTTTCTGAGGCTTCTGCAAGACGACTCAGCGGTAACAATGGAGGTTACTTTTTCACAAAGGTTGCTGTGATACGCACGAAGAAGAGAATGAATACTTAGCACATAGCAGCTTTTTCTAAGCCCAAAAAAGTGATGTAAGGCGAATGAATACACGAATGGACCTGATATAGCTTGACTAAATACTCAGCAGCTAGTCGCAGGAGTTGAGCAACTGGGTGTATGTGTATGTTGACATTCGAGCAGGAACTATCACAAATTTCTAGCCGTGGGAGAGGCTGTCAGAAATATTAGAGGCAAGTGTCATTCACCCACACTGGAAGTGGGTTAAAAAGCCCCCATTAAATCAGTTCTCGAGTATTATTCGTCAGCCAGGGATTCTTGCGAAGCTGGATTAGCGAAATTATCGTAATGGAAAAAATAGAGAAGTTCGGAGTAACGTGGAGGGATACCCACAGTAATGCTTCCCGTACTTCATCCGAGAGTGTAATAGTAGGTTTAACTCATACTGGAGCATCATGTACGCCCCACCACACGCAACATGTCGGTTTGAGACGCTCTGGTGGTGAAGTACCTGCACTTTAACTTAGCACCGCGCCGAGGCTCCATGGACACGAGACTACCTATTAAGTCGCCAAACACAGATCTTAATAGGGAATAACTGAGTTCTGTCGAGTTGTAAACACACCTCCCACCTTAATTGTCGGGCGTATGCCCGCATCTCGTGGTCGCTTGGTAGCGTTCTCGCTTCCCGCGCCCGGGTTCCCGGGTTCGATTCCCGGCGGGGTCAGGGATTTTCTCTGCCTCGTGATGGCTGGGTGTTGTGTGTTGTCCTTAGGTTAGTTAGGTTTAAGTAGTTCTAAGTTCTAGGGGACTGATGACCATAGATATTAAGTCTCATAGTGCTCAGAGCCATTTGAACCATTTGTTGGACGTATTTATTAGGGATGAAGTTGAAAAATCACTCACAGCAAATGTACTTTCGTTGTCTTGAATACCTCGTACTGCAGTAATTGGAATTCCTATACGTTTTTATGAAACTGTATCATACGCTATTGTTTATCAAGAGCTACTAAAGCATCTCCTTATAAGTGATTCCATTAGTCAAACGTGTATATTTTGAATTTGAATTACAGCAGTTCAAAAGAAAAAGCCTCTTGCATATTGCACATTGTGTTTTTTACATTATTTACCTTGTGCACCCAGATGCGTTCCTACTTATTTACAAAGCATCTTCATTGGGTGGTAGACCAACGTCTGATTTATTATTTTTAAGCTAAATAGCTTTCTGTCTGGTGACAAACTGGTTGAAAGTTTGCACTTTTCTTTTTGGTAACATTTGCTGAAGATGCCTTGTAACTAAGGTGAAACGCGTCTGACTGCATGAGGTAAATGAAAAAACTTTGCGTGAAGCATGCAAAAGGCGTTTCTCTTTCGACCTACTGTAATTTATGTATAACTGCTGCGAAAATGCCCAGCATAAGGAAATTGTTATTTTAGATTTGTTTCTTATAATTTCACTCTGTGTTACTCATCTTTGACAAGAAGCAAATATTCACTTTTCTAAACTAAATATTAGGCTCTCCATCATTCAACCAGACAAGTAACGTAACTGATGTTTCATTTCGTAGATATAACTCTTGCTGTACACTGTAACCACTTCCTGACATTGCTGAATAACTTTTTATCTTACACACACATTCTTCTGTGTTTCAGGATTCGTCCACGCCCAGCAGGTAAGGGTCTGGCTATGCGGTTATGCAATACGAGACGTCATTTTACCTCGTTACGCTAAACTGTAGCACCAAGCATCGGGTAGGAGGGTGATGCCTGAACTGTACCCGTCGCCCAAAGAGTTAGCAAATTCGTGGAGCAAGCGCCTTGGCTTCACTAGAACTGATAGGTACTGCTTCTTGCTCCGGCTATTTTGCAGGAGATATGTAACCATGGACACATTTGCTTTGCCATCGAGAGACTCATGTACGAGGTAACACACACTATCAGTCTACAACAAGGTAGTGTTTTACGGTCCATGAGAACTCGTCTTCGATGGTCGCTGCCGTGTACTTGAAGGTCCTAAGAGCATACGAGTAATGTGACACCATGTTCCGTAGTTTGCAGGTATTTTTATTATTCATTCAATCTCCAGCCCACGTCTTCTGGCACTGGCATAATATAGCAAAACGGCAGTTTTCCTTTGTTTTTCTGTTTCTTTCTTCTAAGTAAACTGTCTTGCGATTGGTTTCACATTGTCTTCGAACTTAGCCTCGATATTGCTTTCAAATGCACATCCGTCTTACAAACAGCATCGCTGATAATTTGTTTTGCATATTACAGACATCTAATGATAATTTTCTTTGCCCTCTAGCTTTTCTTCCGGGTACTTTAATAGTTAACCTACTAAACTGTCCTTCCTTCTCATTAGAGTGCTCCTTAAAGCCTTCTCTCCTCTTTTCTATGTATCACCCATTGATTTCCTCATATAATAGATAGAGTGTCACGATACCGTAAATCAATTTTTGTTTGCCCCGATTTGCATTGTGTACCAATCTCATGTGATGGTCTTCGGTGTCGAAAATGTAGTATTTGAAATCCGTGGACACTAATCTTTAACTAACAACTTCCGTCTTTACGCCAGGTATCAAAATTTATAGATAAACATTAGATGCTTGTTCCTCACATCAGATCAAATAAAAAATATTATGCCAACTAATCTGCAAAAGTTATTCATTATTTCATGCTATACTAGAGGAAAGAGGTAACCTGCTAACGAACAATATTAGACCTTCTGTCGAAAATAGGGATATCATTTAAATAACAAGAATCTACCTGCCAGAACGCACCGTTTATTCTGTATTAGGAATGCAGATAAATATTACGTCAACCTAAAAAACTATTTTTGTGTGAGTCCGATTTACATCCTACAAGATTACCACACTATAGACCTCTCATACCCAGGCCAGTTAGCTGCATCAGATAATAGATTTTTAAAATTTGAAAACACGCTTCATATTTCTGTGCACAATTCTTTTGTCCAGGCGAGCGACTGCGCCAGCATGTGCAGGAGCATCGCACCTCCTGGGTTCCTGATTCCATCGGGGCCTCAGTCAATTTTTGGTAAGATATTATGCCTTTGTTCCACACATATAAGGTATTTTAGTTAAGAAATTCACTACAATTTTATTTCTTGACACTAGTATGCTGCACAGAGAAAGAGCTTCACAAATTGAGCAAGTCAGTATCGCGCTCGTCCATACCTTGTCAACTGCCACACACGGTAAGGTGTGTACGAGGTGTGCTCAGAAAAGAAGTTCCGTTCGATAACAAACACATAAAAGAGCACAGATACAGAAAAACTGTTTAAGGGAAAAAAACTAAAAAACTTGAACTTACTTTCTACAAATCTCCCACCATTTTGCAGGCACAAGCGTTCAACAAGGTTTTGTAGGACTTCGTCATAAAGCGTTGCCGCCAGCACTGTCAACCACGATTGACTTTAGTCTTTACTGGTAACACAGTATGCCTCCATCTCATCAATAATCGTTTCGATTGAGTGTACCATAAGCGACCCAAGTCTAACGTCCGGTCGGTACCGTGCTCACAGAAACATCACCATCTCTGCTTTAATGTGCCAAAATGGCAAGTGCACTTCCCAGACACTAATTTTTGTGTTGCTGTGTGATAGATTTATCCAGCCAAAGAATACACAATCCCAGAATTTTTTCATAAATAATTTAGTAAATAAGTGGTTTTGAAATTTGTGGGAAGTTCTTAGAAAGATCAGTGGCTATAAACTTAAGGTTTTATTTTACGTGGCCCAATTGTTCGTTAATTAAACATCGACTCTCACTTCGTTCTGCGTAGTTAACTTGGTCACGTCCTTCACTGAATTGTCGGACCATCTTCTTACCGTTCAATCACTCCTTGTGTTTCTACGTAGACCTAGCAAATCTGTTTATGAATGTCGACACATTCAGAAAACGAATTACTGATATAATCACTGGTGTTACAAGCATTTTGCAGCATTAACAACACACAGAGAACTCAAAATAGTGCCATTTCCTTCTCTGTGTGATTCGAACCAATTACAGAGCAAGCTCCGAATAGCGATTCTAGAGCAGCTGTGGAATGAAATACAAACGGAACTTACTTTCCGGGCATATCTCGCACATTCAAATGTAGGTGTAGATAATAAGATATTCAGGAATAAATTTTTGTTGTATGTTCCCAAAATTTAAAAAACATAACTGAATTAAGATGTATATCATATCTGTCTTGCTATATATGAGGTTTGGTAGTGAAACTTTCACGACGTTAACATTTATCAATTAATACAGCCATTGTTTGGCATTAAACACTTGAGCTATGAGATAAAAGGATGATTTTTGTTATTTGACCGAAATAGTGAAGATCAAAAATGTCGAACATCGGAAATAATTTGTATAGTTGCACGTTTTCGTACTGCGTGAGGATGAAAAATACACCAAAAATCTTAATGGGTATAAGGGCAGGGGAGGGGTTGGAGGGTGCAGGATTGTGAAGGGTGTGTTGGAAGGTCACTTTCTTGCTCGAAAACTGTGGCCTCTATCAAAAACTAAATTAAAGAGTTGTACTGGGTATTTCACTGTGTCATATACGACTTCGTACACAGTGGTAAGGAGAATTGGGCTATGGAGTGGTGGTATCACTGTCATTGTAGAAAAACTGGACAGGAGCAGCAATGGTCACGTGGACAGGTTAACACAGTAAACAGATGATCTACTTAACTTGTATATCTCCTACCGTACAAAGACTCATTACAAAAAATGCAGCAGTAAACAGAGTCCAATTAATACAACAGCAACAACCATAAAAGTCTCTGAGCTAAGCGTGAACAGTGCTGTTGTAGCAGTGTGTCTGCCGCAAGCCGTACTGTGCTTTGGCAGCAGAGGGTGTTCGTAGTGTTGTGCCGTTGTAGACATGGCTCAGTGGGGCCACACCACAGGTTCCTCCAGAGCTCGCGCGATCGCTATGAGCGTCTGATGGAAACATGCAATTCCGTTACCAGATTGCGAAGCCCACAGGGTGGTATCGAACTTGGTACCGTACTCTAGGACTTGGGTGCAGAGAATTGGAGAGCACGAAAATGTCACGTAGCATCGGTGATGATAATGATGTTGGTTTGTGGGGCGCTAAACGTCGGGATCATCAGCGCCCTTATAAGCTCCCAGGATTTCCATTTCCAGTCTCTCAATGTCTCTAACGATAATGGTATGATGGTGAGGACACACAAACACCCAGTCCCTGGGCGTGATCCAGAGGCATTAACGCTAGCCGCTAGACCACGAGCTGTGGATGTAGCGTCGTTGGTTTTTGTTAACCAATTTGAAGTACTTGGCCGACCTGACAGACGACAAACGTTCTCTATAAAATTATTTGTCTTACCTCCTTTACATCACTTTGTTACCTCGTAAACATCGTCGTTTCTACTTTACGTATATATGCGCTCGTTCCTCGCGCCTTGTAAGCCACTCGACTCGCACAGGTGGCACCACAGCGCGTACGGAAGTTAGCAGAGAGCAGCAGCCACGGACTATCAACTGTGTGTTACAGGCTTCGGGCGCGCCGGCCACGCTAAGAAACATGGTGCAGCGCAGCGCTCCTCTGTGCACCACGGAGCGGCCAGCCGCCAGAGCGGGTCGTCCAACAGCGAAGCCTGCGAGAACCTGTGCAAGAGCCTCGAGCAGGGTATGGGCAATGGACGGGTGAGCGCTTCCCTCACTTCATTCTGTACTTCATAGGCAAATTTAATATCCCAAAATGTCTCATCATCTCATTCCTCCACAATCACTGTATCCACAGTCTTCCACCTTCACCAGTAAGTCTTCATGTGTAATCAACAATTCCAGTGAATTTAATTCCCGCCTCAGACTTGCCACAGGGATCTGTCGCTCTTTACTCCAATGTACACTGACCGAAAAATATCACAGCCGAAAGTTTCTGGGAAAGAGGTCCATGACTGTAGCACTTTGCCGGCCAATAAAGGGGTTGGGTAATCCTGCTTCCGAGTTGTCGTCCGATGATGTTCTATACATGCGAAATTCGAGATAGATCTGGTGGTCAGTCAAGCCAAGGTAACGTGTCGACACACTGTAGAGCATGTTGCATTACAACAGCTATATTTGGTCGAGCATTATCCAGTTGGAAAACACCCCTTGAATTGATGCGTGAATGGCAGCGCAGCAGGTCGAATAGCCAGACAGAGCGCAGCAGGTCGAATCGCCAGACAGTCGTACAGTTTTGTAGGTAGGATGTGTAGGAAAATCGTGAGAGTGCTCCTGCTGTCATGCAAAATCACGCCCTAGATGATGACTCAAGGTGGAGGTCATGTGTGTCTAGCACGTAGACAGGTTGGTTGCAGGCCTCCTTCTTACGAACACACGGCCATCACTGCCACCGAGGCAGAACCAGTTTTCATCGGAAAGCACAACAGATCTCCACTGTGACCTCCAGTAAGCTCTCGCTTGACACCACTAAAGTCGAAAACGGCGATGGTTTGTGGTTAGTGGAATACACGCTACATGTGTATGTCTCGAAGTTGTCCTCGAAGTAACCGACTTGTAACAATTCGTTGTGTTACTGTGGTACCAACCTCTGCTCAGATTGCTGCTGCGAGTGCAGTACCATGCAACAGGGGCATAGATCGAATATGATGTTTTCTTTCTCAGTGGTGCCACGTGGCCGTCCGGAGCCAGTCTTCTTGCGACCGTACAGTATCGTGACCACCGGTGGCAGTAATCACGTACAGTGGCTACATTCCTGCCACGTCTCCCTGCAATAACGCAGAAAGTACATCCGGCATCTCGTAGCCTTATTGCACGACCTCGTTCAAACCCATTGAGTTACTGATAATGGCATCTTTCTCGTCTTAAAGACATATTTTACTAACATCCGGCCACAAAGCTAACTAACTCTCACGACCGTTACAGCGTGTATTTAAAGCAAATCTGATTTTCATCCTCATAAGGTTGCTACAAGCACCATTCGTATGCAACAGACGTGGAATGTGAATAGCTACCATCTTTTAGAAGTAGATACACGCATACCAACATTCATCAGAGTCGCACAACTTCTAGATGGTGTTGCGATTTCTTTCCAGTGGCTGAATATGCAGGATGTCCTATGTGTCTGTCCACTCTAAATAATTTTTTGATAGAGAAGCAAAGTAAAAAGTGTGAAACGGATGTCGTTTAAGCTGCCGTGCTGACATTAACCTGCATGACGCCTGCCTTACAGCTTTCTTTTTTACGAAGTAATGTAAAGCATTACGTCTTTTTGAACGGCACACTGCACCTTTTACTCCGTTATTCACTTCTCCTCCTCGTGACCTGTTCGAAAAGGGTATCACCGTGTACTACTCACTTAAAAATCATTTTACTTAAAAAGTAACACAGTACTGACTGTGGGTCTCTTCTGCTAGCACACAGTGCAAATACTCGAGGCAAAAGATCTCGTTCTCTTTCTGAACTGACAGTAAAAAACTGAAAGACGAGGAAAATTCGCAGTCATGATACGGTCAATAGTCCTGAGTTCAAGTTTTGCGACAGCAAAGTATACATCAACGAAGAGAAGCCAGAAATGCCATTAAACCAAGGGAAATGTAATGGGTTTTGGATACGATCGTTTCTCGCAGAACCAAAAAAGGGCGTAACACGCGAGCACCTTATGCCTCTCCGGACCGTCTCATGGGGTCAAACCGAGCGAGGTGGCGCAGTGGTTAGCACACTGGACTCGCATTCGGGAGGTCGACGGTTCAATCCCGTCTCCGGCCATCCTGATTTAGGTTTTCCGTGATTTTCCTAAATCGTTTCAGGCAAATGCCGGGATGGTTCCTTTGAAAGGGCACGGGCGATTTCCTTCCCAATCCTTCCCTAACCCGAGCTTGTGCTCCGTCTCTAATGACCTCGTTGTCGACGGGACGTTAAACACTAACCACCACCACCACCATGTGGTCAGACAGACAGTTGACGGTTATCCGTCCGTCGGATCAGAAGGATACGTACACCACTCGTTTAGTACCATATAAATGTGTCTTTCGCTGGCAGTAGATTTCATCTCTCGTATTCCTACTCTCAATCTTCGGCAATATAAAGTAGATACAACGAACTACGGGTACTTTCTTACTGTCACCTTTACTAAACATGGAAGGAGCCACAGTGTCCGACGACAGGAAACCTTTCCAGTTAAGTGACAGTTCCCACGCCTTAGGTTCATACGATCTTTCATTTTGGATCAGCGAGAGTGATATTAGAATTAAATAATTTTCTTTTTTTTTAGTCATCAGTCTTCTGATTGGTTTGATGTGCCCCGCCATGAATTCCTGTCCTGTGTTAACCTCTTCATCTCTAAGTGGTACTAGGAAACCAGAAACATTTAAAACATTTGCATGCGTTGAATTGAACTGTAGTTATCCAAAATGGGTGGTTAAATTGCGCAATTGGTAGCATGTGACCCACGTAATACATTGATCCATGATCTGGGTCACAGTTGTAATGTATCCAGAAACTCCACTGTAGCTGGGAGTTTAAGGTTTCATTGTAGTATTCAGAATCTAAGAAGTAGTAGAATTTTCATCTAACGTTCAAGATTCATTACTGTGCCCTTATACATTTCTTTTCAGGAATTCACTTGTCCAACCTTCTGCAATGGTTTCAGCGGGTCTTCTGGGCGATCTGTTCCCTCAGCACGAAGCATACATAAGCATGGTAAGACCAGAAACCTACTATAATTGTCTTTTTTATTTCTCACTCCTCATGCCACAACAACTGGTCTTAGCTCTGCGAGCTAGTACTATAGTGCTGTAGAACAATTTCTTACGTTAATAGACACATGCAAATTTTTGTAGCACTGCAGCACAAATAATTTCACGGTCTATGTGACCAAATGTTATTAAATATATTAGGTTTCTATAAACTGAGGAAAGGTCATAAAATGGCAACAAGTAAGAAACGTTATTCATAGAATGTGATGATATTTAGACAAAGCGCGTAACAGAAGGTACGATACAAATACCAACAGTCAAAGGTCTGGAATTTATATTTGAGCACAGGGACGTAGGCGATGTGGTTGCAACTTGCAGTGTGATCACACAGAACAGTAATATTGTAGGGGATGTGAGTGCAGCGTTCCATTTGCAGAGCTGCTCTTGCGGGCAGGAATGGAAAATGCACACATTGTGTGTGGTGCTGTTACTTGGGAAATTATCCCGTAACTATAATGCAGTATATTTCATAACTCAGTGTGCACTTCCAAATAGGCAATGCAGTCAGTCCTTTTAAGCTACATTATAACTACAGACAATATACAATACTGTCAATGACTACACAGCTAATGTCTCTTTCTTTCTGCAGCAGTGAAAGCTTTCTAGCTGGCTCGCACAAGATAGAAGTTTACACAGGAGGACAACAATGGCATATAATTGTATTCATAAGTGAAAGCTATTCTACAAAGCAGGTAACAGACCGGGATTTTGCTACATTCCACATCACATCCGCACTTTTGTTTGCCAACAGATAGCCTTCGCAGTTTGGCCAGTAGATGATGTCTCACGACTGTCCCTCCTAGTTAACTACCCCAAGTGTCTTCTTCGGCGAGAAACTGAACAAACTGTACCTGGTTACGTTCAGTCAAACCAGTCGAACTGTAGCACCAATGGTCTCCAGTTCGTGGTTTTTGTGCTATACTACTGTGTAAACAACATAGTTTTCATATCAACTGCTTCAGACTTCTACAGGTCATAGTTATTTCGTTCTTTTCCTTTGTGTATGCTGACCCTCTTTCCTTGCATCTAGTGATGTGATGGATCTCTAAACATACAGGAAAAATACTGTGCAATAGTGTAGAATTTAATAGACTGATGATAACGAGATGATGACCAAAGAGAAAATAATGGTGTGAAGCTACGTAACGCAGTGACTCTCGACACCTCCTGTGAAGTCGAGGTTCAAGTTAGATTCCTGACCTGGCAGCTCGTTTTAAACTGACTAGAAGTTCACAGACACTGCACATCCTGTGCAGAATGGATTATTCAGTAAAAAGCTGCAAGGTATGTACAATGTATGATGTAGCAGATTGAATTCAAAATTTGTTTTCTAGTTGCTATGTTCTTCTTTATTGACGCCATCTTGAAGTTATAATACGTGCTTTTATTACATTAGTCTTGATGACTTTAATATTTGCAGTGTAGATGATCACACACTGACAGAAATCGATTAGCTCTATCAAATGATTTCGAACCTCTTACGATCGGTGCTGCCACTTTTGTCCCTTACAAAGAAATACTATGTACAAGCATGACACTAATGCACCGACTGTGAGTACTGAACGACATAGATGTATGTGGCGTAACACAACTTAACAGTACTGAGGAAAAAGATGATGTAATATTATAAAGCGTAAGATCCGAAGATGGCAGCATACTCGTGCTATTAAAAGTTTCTTCAGAGTCCACATTACTGCAGGTCGCCACCGTGCTGGTACAATGTCAGGAGTATATAAATTGATATTATATGCTAAATAATTCCTCTTTTTATAGAAATGCCTATCTTGTTATTTCCATTCTGCATTTAATATCGTCTTTGTTTCATCCATCATCAGTTATTTTACTGTCCAAATAGCGAAACTGGTAGACTACTTCTGGTTTCTCGTTTCCTAATCTAATTCCCATAGCGTCCACTGACTTAATTCCATTACATCCCATTATTGTTGTTGATTTTAATCTCATAATGTCTTTTCAAAACACTATCCCTTCTGTTCAGCTGCTCTTCTAAATCTTTTGCCGTCTCTGACAAAATGACAATGTCATTGGAAAGTCTGAAATTTTTTGTTTCTTCTCTAAACTTCAATCACTTCTTCAAATTTATCTTTGGTTTTCTTCACTGCTTGCTCAGTGTACTAATACAATAACGTCTTGGATAAGCTCCAATCTTCTTTGACTCCCTTCCCAGTTATGGCTTCCTTTCAAGTGCTTCAACAGTTTCCGTCCAAGTTATAAATAAACTTTCGCTCCATGAGTTTTACGCCTGCTACTTTCAAAATTTCAAAAAGTGTAGCCGACGCCACACAGTCAAAAGGTTTCTTTAAATCTACAAATGATATAAATGTATGTCGCCTTTCTTCAACTTGCCCTCTAACATAAGTCGTAGGCTCATATGGGTTCATATACCTAAGTTTCTTCTGAACTCGAAATGATAATCCCCAGGATCAGCCTCTACCAGCTTTCCATTATTCTGTGAATATTTCATCTCATTACTTTGCCACCATGACTTAATATGTTTAGGTAGTATTCGTACCATCAAATCCGGTCTACTTGCAGTTATTACGATCTTCCTGAAGTTGCAGACCATGTGGAATAATTCTATTACTCCCGGTTCCCCCAACGATCTTTGTAATTGTAGAGAAATTTGGTGATATAATTTTAAATTAATTACATTAATTTGCGGGTTCTGACAGTTCTATATGGGGATCCTCAAACAATGTTTGATTTTTTGTTGGAAGAGGTATGGCCCCCTGTGAAAGAGTGCCATTGCCTACCTGGATTTTTTTCTGAAACCACACCATGTGTCCACATGCGTGGGCAGGTCCTCAGTAAAGGAACTGGAAGGCATATGGCTTGTAAATTTCTAGAATTCTTGTCATTTTCGTAACTTAATTTTCATCCTAGTTTTGTCTCCAGAAGTGTGCAGAGAAATTTGGAAACTGATATGGGTGAAAATATAGCAGCTTTAAGTATATGGTTCTTTGGAAGGGGAAGTGTTTGGGTCTACGACTCCCCTGTCCCACCCCATTATATATGCGACTGCTCCAAGTATAGGGACCTTGAAGGATGCACACAGGGTGTTCCTCCGAAGAGCAGCCAGGCTCGTTTTCTTTGGTGTTTCAGCAGATATTTGTCATTTCGTTTTAGCATAGTGTAGCTAAAGTAAAAAAAATAAATACAGCTCATCACATCTACCAGTGTCGACGCAAAGCGTTGTTGTGTTTCTCGTTACAAACAAAAAAATATTTGCAGCGGAATTTTACGAGTCCATTCCATAGAGCGGTCTCGTGCGATATTTGTTTTAGCGAAATGTATTAACTGAGACATTATAATTCGAAAAATAACCAGCACCGACAGAGCCCCCTGGCCTACTCTAACTACTAACGCCAAGCATTCAACTTTACTTATTCGCTGCAGGATTGCGGTTTATTCTTTGTGTTTTACTGTTCCTGTTAGTACATATGGAGGCAATGAGTATCGGACTATACTAATTTGAGAGCGCTCTATCGAATGGACACCTAAAATTCCGATTTAAAAATAATTTTGTTGGTAATGGAGAACAAATCGACGCTTTCTGTTGGTACTGTGTGTTGCATGAGAGACTTGCCTGGCATTAAATGTTTGGGCTGACTCCAGCTACACACTGCGAAAGTATTCTCTCTGATACACACCAAAAAGAAACTTTAGCAGTTGTCTTTATGCACACAGCGTAAATAATGGGGTGGTGTACTGCTGAAGTTACATATTGCCAGTAGAGCCTCCTGTGACATGAAGTTTGTAATCTACATCTACATGATTACTCTGCAATTCACATTTAAGTGCTTGGCGAAGGTTCATCTAACCACAATCACACTATCTCCCTACCATTCCAACCCCCGAACAGCGCGCGGGGAAAACGAACACCTAAACCATTCTGTTCGAGCTCTGATTTCTCTTATTTTAATTTGATGATCATTCCTACCTATGTAGGTTGGGCTCAACAAAATATTTTCGCATTCGGAAGAGAAAGTTGCTGACTGAAATTTCGCAAATAGATCTCGCCGCGACGAAAAACGTCTCGGCTTTAATGACTTCCATCCCAAATCGCGTATCACATCTGGCACACTCTCTCCCCTGTTACGTGATAGTACAAAACGAGCTGCCCTTTTTTGCACCCGTTCGATGTCCGGCGTCAATCTCACCTGGTAAGGATCTCACACCGCGCAACAATATTCTAACAGAGGACGAACGAGTGTAGTGTAAGCTATCTCTTTAGTGGACTTGTTGCATCTGCTAAGTGTCCTGCCAATGAAACGCAACATTTGGCTCGCCTTCCCCACAGTATTATCTGTATGGTCCTTCCAACTGAAGTTGTTCGTAATTTTAACACCCAGGTACTTAGTTGAATTGACAGCCTTGAGAATATTACTATTTATTGAGTAATCGAATTCCAACGGGTTTCTTTTGGAACTCATGGGGATCACCTCACACTTTTCGTTACTTAGCGTCAACTGCCACCTGCCACACCATACAGCAATCTTTTCTAAATCGCTTTGCAACTGATACTGGTCTTCGGATGACCTTACTAGATGGTAAATTACATCTGCGAACAACCTAAGAGAACTGCTCAGATTGTCACCCAGGTCATTCATATAGATCAGGAACAGCAGAGGTCCCAGGGCGCTTCCCTGGGGAACACCTGATATCACTTCAGTTTTACTCGATGAATTGCCGTCTATACTGCGACCGTCCTGACAGGAATCCAGTCGCACAAATGAGACGATACCCCATAGGCCCGCAAGTTGATTAGAAGTCGTTTGTGAGGAAAGGTGTCAAAAGCTTTCCGGAAACCTAGAAATACGGAATCAACTTGAGAACCCCTGTCGATAGCGGCCATTACTTCGTGCGAATAAAGAGCTAGCTGCGTTGCACAAGAACGATGTTTTCTGAAACTATGCTGATTACGTATCAATAGATCGTTCCCTTCGAGGTGATTCATAATGTATGAACACAGTATATGCTCCAAAACCCTACTGCAAACCGACGTTAATGATATAGGTCCGTAGCTCTGTTGTAATGAGCAGTGTTTCTCCCTCTCTCCCACAGACAGACTGACAGACACATACACACACACACACACACACACACATACTCTGCACGCTCCACACACGCAGGCACATGTACCACTACTGTTTCTCTGTGGACGTAAGCAAAAGGTTGAGGGTTCAGTTGTACTTGGACTGGAGAATGTCTGCATCCACATCACATACGTGTACGACAGTGGTGAGAACCCCATTGCCTCTGGTCTGAATGACATGGGCTGTCACGTGTTACAGCCGGTAGCCGCTCGGCTCACGCCCTGAAGAAACACCGCGGCGTACGTTCGGTGATGCCGCTCCCGCTCGCTGCCCAACAATCCCGCCAGCAGCGACAAGACAACGGCGTAACAGAATTCTGCAACGCCGTGTGCCCTACGCTTACGGTAAGCCACCTTGCTTGTGGTGTAGATTGTCACTGCTTTACCATTTGTTTCACAAATTCACAACCACGAAACAACTGACGAAACAATTGTGCTACAATTACGTTGTGTTATCTCTAGAGCGTTACACCATTGCTGCTTTCAGAAAAGAATTGAGTGTTAAGTAATAGGGTGCCTTCCTTGATCAGTATTACTGTTCATTTACAGCTATAACGGACCACTTCTACTCCATCACTTATGCTGTTTTGTAGATTATAGTGTAGTATGATGCGAATGTTGACTGTCTGTTATTTCTGCAGGAGATTTTTTTCCCGGGCTTTCTAATACCAGGCGGATCAGCAGGTGGATCAGGAGGAACAAGTAGCTCAGGTGGTTCCTATGGGTCTGGCGGCTCAGCTGACAGTTCAGGTGGATCAAGTGCAACCACTGGTGGAGCTGATGACTCTACTGGCTCTGCAAATGGCCAAAGTGGCTCTACTGGCGGATCCACGGAATCTTCAGGTTCTGGTGTGACTACTGGCGGTTCAAGCGGATCCTCAGGCGGCTCTGGTGGATCAGAAGACTCTACTGGCAGTTCTACTGGGTCTACTGATGGTTCTAGTGCTTCTAATGATGGAGCCTCCGGATCTTCAAATTCTGGTGAGACTGCAGATGGTTCAGGCGGATCGACAGGCGCCTCTGGTGGATCAGGAGGCTCTACTGGCAGTTCTGCTGGGTATACAGATGGCTCTGGTGCATCTAATGATGGGACGACAGGATCTTCAACTTCTGGCTCGACTACAGGGGGTTCAAGCGGATCTACAGGTAACTCTGATGGATCAGACGACTCTAGCGGTAGTACACATGGTTCAAGTGGGTCTACAGGCAGCTCTGGTGGATCAGATGACTCTACTGGCGGTTCTTCTGGGTCGACAGATGGCTCTGGTGCATCTAATGATGGATCGACCGGGTCTTCAACTTCTGGCTCGACTACAGGGGGTTCAAGCGGATCTACAGGTAGCTCTGGTGGATCAGACGACTCTAGTGGTAGTACACATGGTTCAGGTGGGTCTACAGGCAACTCTGGTGGATCAGACGACTCTACTGGCGGTTCTTCTGGGTCGACAGATGGCTCTGGTGCATCTAATGATGGAACGACCGGATCTTCAAGTTCTGGCTCGACTACAGAAGGTTCAAGTGGATCTACAGGCAGCTCTGGTGGATCAGACGACTCTACTGGCGGTTCTACTGGTTCCAATGGTGGAGCCACTGAATCATCAAGTTCTGGTGGGAGTACAGATGGTTCAAGCGGATCTACAGGCAGCTCCAGTGGATCACATGACTCTAATGGCAGCTCTAGTGGGTCTACAGGTGACTCTAGTTCTTCTGATGATGGATCCAGCGGTTCTTCAAGTTCTGGTTTCACTACAGATGGTTCAAGCGGCAGTTCTCATGGGTCAGATGACTCCACTACTAGTTCTAATGAATCTAGTGATGACATTACAGGATCATCAGGTTCTGATGCAACTACAGATGGTTCAGGTGGAACAACTGGTAGCTCTGACGGATTAGGTGTCTCCAGCAGTGGGCAAGGTGGATCTGATGATGGATCAGTCAGTTCCGGCGGTGGAGAGAATTATCCTGATATCGACATCTGCCTCTTCGAGCCGAGGAAAAGTGCAGGTGAACGCAAAGCAGCATCGAAGTCAAGTTCGTCAGTAAAATCTACAGCAACAAGACATGGAGGAAAGGAAAGGAAGAGAATAAATGCGGCTGCCAGATCTGGTCACAAACATGGATCGAAAACTTCAGCTTCCAGAGCACATCGAAGACAACATACAGCACATGGTCACTAACGTTTCAGTTCAGTTATTCCATGTTTACCTACTTACTGTAGCAAAGTCTTGTTTCTATTCTCATTCCTGTTGTCACTACAATCACAAAAAAATACATATTAGCTTGTTCACAAGCTATGCTGGATAAAAATAAATATTATTTTTCAACATTTAGTGGCTGATTGGATGCATAATTTCTGACCGAATTTCGTCCCTTACTAAGAACCCTAACGTTGTTCCTGGCATACATCAACCGATCTATGCACGATTTTGCACATTTAAGGTTATACACTTTTATTTGCTTGATTCTGATTCCTTGCACTGTAATGTACACTGCTAACCATCACTTCCTTATTTCGAGTGATTTACTACACGAGGTACATGGATCTGAGCTAAATAACCGAAAAATTTTCGAATTACATTCTCATAAATGAAATATGTTTTATCATTGTGAAGTATAGATGTTAAAAAATACACACATACAAAACTACTGATGCATACATACTCAGTTCTGCACATTTATTAACGTAAACTTTTTAATCTATACACACTGATCACGTATGAAAAGGCAATGACATTTCAGTCAAAACCGCTTTTGAAGCGGAATACTTCGCACCTGCAAGATAAGAAATTAAGAAGTACGCTTTTCAACATCAGTTACAGGAAAATAAAGCGAAATAAATTTGATACTTAAAATAAGTTTCATATACTTAATCAAGTTTACAATGATAATCTACAGAAGTACTCTAAAGTGAATTACAACTAAATATGTCGTTAATATGCTTACAATCATACAGTTTTTGTGATCATAAAAGCTTATATCCATTGCCCATAAAAATGTGACTATCACTGAAAATGAGAATATGATGGAATAAGTAAATAACAAACTGTAATGACGATCTCATCAAAGAAACTGTAAAAGAAATCATTATACTTCCACAAAAACAACAGGATTAAAATACTTACAAATGAGAAACATGTATGAAAACCGAAAACATAAATGAGAATAGATTAGGCATAATACTCTTGGATTATCATGTATGGAAAAGACCACCTGATGGAACATCAGTTGGAAAAGCCCAGCATTTTGGATTGACAAAGGACACTGTTTTATTATGTAACATAAAACTACTATGTTATTTAAAAATTAAATGCTGTACAATGAGTAGAAATTGAGAATCATGTTGACAACTGATAATTAACACTGAGTTATGCTTTATATTACGCAAGCTGCCTTTTGTCTTGTTAGAATTACAGGACACATTTTCAACTATCAACGCGCACTTCAGTGAAATTACTAAGCAACCATCTCAACTGACAAACTGATATCCAATGAACATTCTGAATCCATTAATCGCAATACCCTTAACTTTGATGTTAATCTGCTGTGCCATGATATCTTTTGCTTTATTTGGACAAGAGATAGATTCCAATTCATGTAAAGAGAATTTCTTGATCCTAACTAGTTTATTTTGAATCAAACAAGTACAAGACAATGCAACTATATCACTAACTTCAAAATATATAGTTCCAGATACAGACACTTCAAAAGCACCCAGCACAGCAAGAAATGAATCACTTTGTAGGCTTCTCTGGTAATTGTTGTTGTTGTGGTCCTCAGTCCTGAGATTGGTTTTATGCAGCTCTCCATGCTACTCTATCCTGTGCAAGCTCCTTCATCTCCCAGTATCTACTGCCACCTACATCCTTCTGAATCTTCTTAGTGTATTCATCTCTTGGTCTCCCTCTACGATTTTTACCCTCCACGCTGCCCTCCAATGCTAAATTTGTGATCCCTTGATGCCTCAGAACATGTCCTGCCAACCGATCCCTTCTTCTAGTCAAGTTGAGCCACAAACTTCTCTTCTCCCCAATCCTATTCAATGCCTCCTCTATTAGTTACGTGATCTACCCAACTAATCTTCAACATTCTTCTGTAGCACCACATTTCGAAAGCTTCTATTCTCTTCTTGTCCAAACTATTTATTGTCCATGTTTCACTTCCATACATGGATACACTCTATACAAATACTTTCAGAAACGACTTCCTAACACTTATATCTATACTCGGTGTTCCCTGGAATATCAGAACTAAAAACGCTCCACCGAAATCTAAGAGGCCTATCTCACTCTTAAGCAATACTTTAATTAAAGGATGTTGCCTTTTACTAAATTTTGTTAATTAATGTGTTTTTATTCCGTCAACTTGTCCAAAAGTAGCAACTCGTACCTGCAATCTGAACATGCTGTGATCTATTGAAAACAACTGCTTCCATCTACAGAGCATAATATGCAAAGAGTCCTGATACTATACAAACGTACCGACCTTATACTGGGAACATGGTTTCCATGTGGTGCAGTTTCACATCGATACATAACATACAATTATTAAATACACCGAATAAAAGAAATCGCTACACCAAAAAATATTTAATATAGAGCAGTGATGTTTCAGGAATACATTTCTCTAGGTAACATACTTAAGTGGTTAAAACTGCAAGCACACACGCTAGTGTAAGAGTGAGGTAATCTATTGGAAATGTAACGTGCTGGCACATAAGTAACCTCTGTATCCTCCAGAATGTAGAGACCAAACATGAAAACATACTTACTTTCGGTTGTGCAGGTGTCAGGCTACAGCTGTGGACTGGAGGTATGTGCCTGTAGAGCTTGGTCGCTCAGTACAAGGATGGTTAATACTGCAACGCGTTGATACTCTATAGAGATTTTGGGCTACAACAGCGGTATGTGGGCGAGAGATGTCTTGTTGGTAACACCCTCTGTAACGCAGTTCATGGATGACGGCACAACAGATCGGATCACTAGATATACCTACGAATGCGCAGTCAGGACGATTGGGATAAACACTACAGTTCTGCTGTCGTACGAAATCACGTCCGAGACTATAACTCAAGGTGTAGGTGAAGTGTGTCTACCACGCAGACATGTTGGTTGTAGGCAATCAACAGGCCTCCTTCTAACGAACACACAGCCGTCACTGTAAACGAGGCAGAACCAGATTTCATCAGAAAAAACAGAACACAGCAGATGTACATCCCGTCCTCCAAAGAGTTCTCGCTTGAGACCACCGAAGGCGCAAACAGTGGTGACTTGGAGTCAATGGAATACGGGTTACAGTACGTCTGCCTCGGTGCTGTCCTTGAAGTAAGCGATTTTTAAGAGATCGTTGGGTCAATGTGGTGCCAACTGATGCTCAAATTGCTGCTGCAGATGCAGAAAGATGTGGCAGAACCATAAGCCGAATACGATGGTCTCCCCTTTCGGTAGTGCCTGGAGGCCGTCTGGAGCCCTGTCTTCTTGCGACAGTACATTCTCGTGACCAACGCTTCTAGCAATCATGTACAGTGACTAATTCCTGCCAAGTCTTTCTGGAATATCGCACAAGAAACAGCCAGCTACTCATAGTCCTATTACACGACCGTTCAAATGCAGGAAAGTGTTGATAATGGCGTCTTTGCACGTTAAAAGCATTCCCGGCTAACATGAACTCACAACATCCAATCTCGAACGTAACTAATACTCACGACCCTTAAGGCGTGTATTTAAAGCAACTCCGATTTGCCGGGCGTTGTGGCCAAGCGGTTCTAGACGCTTCAGTCCGGCACCGAGCGACTGCCACGGTCGCAGGTTCGAATCCTGCCTCGGGCATGGATGTGTGTGATTTCCTCGGGTTAGTTTGGCTTAATTACTTCTAAGTTCTAGGGACTGATGACCTCAGTCTCGGTCTCATAGTGCTCAGAGCCATTTGAATCCAACTCCGCTTTGCATCCTCACAGTGGCGCTACGAACATCAAATTTCAGATGTAGAAACATGTCTAGCAATTATAGTTTATGCTGTACAAATGCCTCTTTGTGTTGCGATTTTTTTCCGTCAATGCATTTAGGATTTGTCCTGTATCATTTAAGAAAGAACTTACCGATGTCACCGACATCTTATCAGAGTTTTATTCCCTAGAAATTTAAGTCATTAATTAGAGTCTGTAAACATAACCAAAAAGAAAACCCACAAATTTAATGAAATCATTATTAAACCTTCGTGGCTGAGCGATCAGCGCGACATACCGCCATCGAGGTCTAGCCTCGATGTCTCTCCCCTCCCATCACTTGAGTGCACCAGCACATTTTATTTATTTCTTTATTCGTTTCATGTAAGAAGTAACAAAAACAAGGGAGGCAGGATGGAGGAGGCAAGGTGGGTAGGGATCGAATTCCGAGTTCTAGCCTCGATGTCTCTCCCCTCCCATCACTTGAGCGCACCAGCACATTTTATTTACTTCTTTATTCGTTTCATGTAAGAAGTAACAAAAACAAGGGAGGCAGGATGGAGGAGGCAAGGTGGGTAGGGAATTCCGAGGTCTAGACTCGATGTCTCTCCCCTCCAACCACTTGAGCGCACCAGCACATTTTATTTATTTCTTTATTCGTTTCATGTAAGAAGTAACAAAAACAAGGGAGGCAGGATGGAGGAGGCAAGGTGGGTAGGGATCGAATTCCGAGGTCTAGCCTCGATGTCTCTCCCCTCCCACCACTTGAGCGCACCAGCACATTTTATTTACTTCTTTATTCGTTTCATGTAAGAAGTAACAAAAACAAGGGAGGCAGGATGGAGGAGGCAAGGTGGGTAGGGATCGAATTCCGAGGTCTAGCCTCGATGTCTCTCCCCTCCCACTACTTGAGTGCACCAGCACATTTTATTTATTTCTTTATTCGTTTCATGTAAGAAGTAACAAAAACAAGGGAGGCAGGATGGAGGAGGCAAGGTGGGTAGGGATCGAATTCCGAGGTCTAGCCTCGATGTCTCTCCCCTCCCACCACTTGAGCGCACCAGCACATTTTATTTATTTCTTTATTCGTTTCATGTAAGAAGTAACAAAAACAAGGGAGGCAGGATAGAGGAGGCAAGGTGGGTAGAGATCGAATTCCGAGGTCTAGCCTCGATGTCTCTCCCCTCCCACCACTTGAGCGCACCAGCACATTTTATTTATTTCTTTATTCGTTTCATGTAAGAAGTAACAAAAACAAGGGAGGCAGGATGGAGGAGGCAAGGTGGGTAGGGATCGAATTCCGAGGTCTAGCCTCGATGTCTCTCCCCTCCCACCACTTGAGCGCACCAGCACATTTTATTTATTTCTTTATTCGTTTCGTGTAAGAAGTAACAAAAACAAGGGAGGCAGGATAGAGGAGGCAAGGTGGGTAGGGATCGAATTCCGAGGTCTAGCCTCGATGTCTCTCCCCTCCCACCACTTGAGCGCACCAGCACATTTTATTTACTTCTTTATTCGTTTGATGTAAGAAGTAACAAAAACAAGGGAGGCAGGATGGAGGAGGCAAGGTGGGTAGGGATCGAATTCCGAGGTCTAGCCTAGATGTCTCTCCCCTCCCATCACTTGAGCCCACCAGCACATTTTATTTATTTCTTTATTCGTTTCATGTAAGAAGTAACAAAAACAAGGGAGGCAGGATGGAGGAGGCAAGGTGGGTAGGGATCGAATTCCGAGGTCTAGCCTCGATGTCTCTCCCCTCCCACCACTTGAGCGCACCAGCACATTTTATTTATTTCTTTATTCGTTTCATGTAAGAAGTAACAAAAACAAGGGAGGCAGGATAGAGGAGGCAAGGTGGGTAGGGATCGAATTCCGAGGTCTAGCCTCGATGTCTCTCCCCTCCCACCACTTGAGTGCACCAGCACATTTTATTTATTTCTTTATTCGTTTCATGTAAGAAGTAACAAAAACAAGGGAGGCGGGATGGAGGAGGCAAGGTGGGTAGGGATCGAATTCCGAGGTCTAGCCTCAATGTCTCTCCCCTCCCATCACTTGAGCCCGCCAGCACATTTTATTTATTTCTTTATTCGTTTCATGTAAGAAGTAACAAAAACAAGGGAGGCAGGATGGAGGAGGTAAGGTGGGTAGGGGTCGAATTCCGAGGTCTAGCCTCGATGTCTCTCCCCTCCCACCACTTGAGCGCACCAGCACATTTTATTTACTTCTTTATTCGTTTCATGTAAGAAGTAACAAAAACAAGGGAGGCAGGATGGTGGAGGCAAGGTGGGTAGGGGTCGAATTCCGAGGTCTAGCCTCAATGTCTCTCCCCTCCCATCACTTGAGCCCACCAGCACATTTTATTTATTTCTTTATTTGTATCATGTAAGAAGTAACAAAAACAAGGGAGGTAGGATGGAGGAGGCAAGGTGGGTAGGGATCGAATTCCGAGGTCTAGCCTCGATGTCTCTCCCCTCCCACTACTTGAGTGGACCAGCACATTTTATTTATTTCTTTATTCGTTTCATGTAAGAAGTAACAAAAACAAGGGAGGCAGGATGGAGGAGGCAAGGGGGGTAGGGATCGAATTCCGAGGTCTAGTCTCGATGTCTCTCCCCTCCCACCACTTGAGCGCACCAGCACATTTTATTTATTTCTTTATTCGTTTCATGTAAGAAGTAACAAAAACAAGGGAGGCAGGATAGAGGAGGCAAGGTGGGTAGGGATCGAATTCCGAGGTCTAGCCTCGATGTCTCTCCCCTCCCACCACTTGAGCACACCAGCACATTTTATTTATTTCTTTATTCGTTTCATGTAAGAAGTAACAAGAACAAGGGAGGCAGGATGGAGGAGGCAAGGTGGGTAGGGATCGAATTCCGAGGTCTAGCCTCGATGTCTCTCCCCTCCCACCACTTGAGCGCACCAGCACATTTTATTTACTTCTTTATTCGTTTCATGTAAGAAGTAACAAAAACAAGGGAGGCAGGATGGAGGAGGCAAGGTGGGTAGGGATCGAATTCCGAGGTCTAGCCTCGATGTCTCTCCCCTCCCACCACTTGAGCGCACCAGCACATTTTATTTATTTCTTTATTCGTTTCATGTAAGAAGTAACAAAAACAAGGGAGGCAGGATAGAGGAGGCAAGGTGGGTAGGGATCGAATTCCGAGGTCTAGCCTCGATGTCTCTCCCCTCCCACCACTTGAGCGCACCAGCACATTTTATTTACTTCTTTATTCGTTTCATGTAAGAAGTAACAAAAACAAGGGAGGCAGGATGGAGGAGGCAAGGTGGGTAGGGATCGAATTCCGAGGTCTAGCCTCGATGTCTCTCCCCTCCCATCACTTGAGCCCACCAGCACATTTTATTTATTTCTTTATTCGTTTCATGTAAGAAGTAACAAAAACAAGGGAGGCAGGATGGAGGAGGCAAGGTGGGTAGGGATCGAATTCCGAGGTCTAGCCTCGATGTCTCTCCCCTCCCACCACTTGAGGCACCAGCACATTTTATTTATTTCTTTATTCGTTTCATGTAAGAAGTAACAAAAACAAGGGAGGCAGGATAGAGGAGGCAAGGTAGGTAGGGATCGAATTCCGAGGTCTAGCCTCGATGTCTCTCCCCACCCACCACTTGAGTGCACCAGCACATTTTATTTATTTCTTTATTCGTTTCATGTAAGAAGTAACAAAAACAAGGGAGGCAGGATGGAGGAGGCAAGGTGGGTAGGGATCGAATTCCGAGGTCTAGCCTCAATGTCTCTCCCCTCCCATCACTTGAGCCCTCCAGCACATTTTATTTATTTCTTTATTCGTTTCATGTAAGAAGTAACAAAAACAAGGGAGGCAGGATGGAGGAGGTAAGGTGGGTAGGGGTCGAATTCCGTGGTCTAGCCTCGATGTCTCTCCCCTCCCACCACTTGAGCGCACCAGCACATTTTATTTACTTCTTTATTCGTTTCATGTAAGAAGTAACAAAAACAAGGGAGGCAGGATGGAGGAGGCAAGGTGGGTAGGGGTCGAATTCCGAGGTCTAGCCTCAATGTCTCTCCCCTCCCATCACTTGAGCCCACCAGCACATTTTATTTATTTCTTTATTCGTTTCATGTAAGAAGTAACAAAAACAAGGGAGGCAGGATGGAGGAGGCAAGGTGGGTAGGAATCGAATTCCGAGGTCTAGCCTCGATGTCTCACCCCTCCCACCACTTGAGCGCACCAGCACATTTTATTTACTTCTTTATTCGTTTCATGTAAGAAGTAACAAAAACAAGGGATTCAGGATGGAGGAGGCAAGGTGGGTAGGGATCGAATTCCGAGGTCTAGCCTCGATGTCTCTCCCCTCCCATCACTTGAGTGCACCAGCACATTTTATTTATTTCTTTATTCGTTTCATGTAAGAAGTAACAAAAACAAGGGAGGCAGGATGGAGGAGGCAAGGTGGGTAGGGATCGAATTCCGAGGTCTAGCCTCGATGTCTCTCCCCTCCCATCACTTGAGCGCACCAGCACATTTTATTTATTTCTTTATTCGTTTCATGTAAGAAGTAACAAAAACAAGGGAGGCAGGATGGAGGAGGCAAGGTGGGTAGGGATCGAATTCCGAGGTCTAGCCTCGATGTCTCTCCCCTCCCACCACTTGAGCGCACCAGCACATTTTATTTATTTCTTTATTCGTTTCATGTAAGAAGTAACAAAAACAAGGGAGGCAGGATGGAGGAGGCAAGGTGGGTAGGGGTCGAATTCCGAGGTCTAGCCTCAATGTCTCTCCCCTCCCATCACTTGAGCCCACCAGCACATTTTATTTATTTCTTTATTCGTTTCATGTAAGAAGTAACAAAAACAAGGGAGGCAGGATGGAGGAGGCAAGGTGGGTAGGGATCGAATTCCGAGGTCTAGCCTCGATGTCTCTCCCCTCCCACCACTTGAGCGCACCAGCACATTTTATTTATTTCTCTATTCGTTTCATGTAAGAAGTAACAAAAACAAGGGAGGCAGGATGGAGGAGGCAAGGTGGGTAGGGATCGAATTCCGAGGTCTAGCCTCGATGTCTCTCCCCTCCCATCACTTGAGCCCACCAGCACATTTTATTTATTTCTTTATTCGTTTCATGTAAGAAGTAACAAAAACAAGGGAGGCAGGATGGAGGAGGTAAGGTGGGTAGGGGTGGAATTCCGAGGTCTAGCCATAAGCCAAAAATTATGCCGAAAATGAGAACTAAAAGGGCCAACTTCCCTGCTGGGATCACACAATCGAAGCGGGCGGCCAGTAACAGGCGGTCGTCATTGCAATGAACATCAGCAGTCATCAACCGTTGGAACATCCGGGGCCGCTGCACACAGTCAGAGACTGTTTCTGTTACCGTAGGGGAATCGTGGAAACATCACGTCTGCATGTCAATTTCTTCTCACACCCTCCACACCCCAGCTGGGTGGTGGGACCATGAATGACAGTCCCATATAGTTGGCAAAAAGGTTCCACTTTTCCGCTCTGTCTGTTAAGACCAGGAACTCGTCTATCATGTATTGCCGTAAATCGAGCACCTCCTTTTCACCCTCGCAGTACATGTAGTGTATCGCTATTCCGCGTACCCAATTGACCGCATTCATCCGGGTCATCGGGAAATAGACAGCATCGCGATGAGAGTGGTCCAGGAGCACAATCGAAACATAGAGGCGGCGTAGCGGGAAAACCAGTACCTACCGGATCAGTTTCCAGCACTCGCGTGCGGGGCCACAGTTCAATCTGTGCTCGTCCATGTCTACCGTCGCACAGCGGGGGCACATAGGGACGTCAATGGCATGTAGCCTTTGTCGGGCCGTAATGTTCTCATTAGTGACCACATACCATGTCGACGGCGTGGATGGCCTGCCAAAGCTGTGTGCAGTCGAGTGTGCAGTGGCGTCGTACAATCTCGTTCAGCCGGATTCCAGCGTTGCAGAACACTATAATAACTGCTGTTGGATTCCGTGTCTCCGGTATAACCTCCAACATCCAGCTGTATTTGATAGCGAGTGTGATAAACGTCCAACAAGTGCCTGTGCGCACAGCTTGTGTGGGGCCACCTCTGCTATCAGGAAGCCAGGAAGACTGTCTGTTGGTGAAATCCAGAGTTCCCGCATTGAGCGAAGGTACAGCGCCAACGCTCTGTCCTTGAAGTAAGTGAGTGCAACACCTCCTTTGTGGAAGGGTAAAGTAAGAGTGCTGTTGTTATTGTTGTGCTCTTCAGTCCTGAGACTGGTTTGATGCCTCTCCATGCTACTCTATCCCGTGCAAGCTTCTTCATCTCCCAGTACCTACTGCAACCCACACCCTTCTGAATCTGTTTAGTTTATTCATCTCTTGGTCTCCCTCTACAACTTTTACCCTCAACTCTGCCCTCCAATACTAAATTGGTGATCCCTTGATGCCTCAGAACATGTCCTACCAATCGAACGTTTCTTCTAGTCAAGTTGTGCTACAAACTTCTCTTCTCCATAATCCTATTTAATACCTCCTCATTAGTTATATGATCTACCCACCTAATCTTCAGCACTCTTCTGTAGCACCACATTCGAAAGCTTCTGTTCGCTTCTTGTCCAAACTATTTATCGTCCATGTTTCACTTCCATACATGGCTACGTTCCATACAAATACTTTCAGAAACGACTTCCTGACACTTAAATCAATACCCGATGTTAACAAATTTCTCTTCTTCAGAAACGCTTTCCTTACCATTGCCAGTCTACATTTTATATCCTCTCTACTTCGACCATCATCAGTTATTGTGCTCCCCAAATAGCAAAACTCATTTACTACTTTAAGTGTCTCATTCCCTAATCTAATTTCCTCAGCATCACCCGAGTTAACGCGTCTAAATTCCACTCTCTTCGTTTTGCTTTTGCTGATGTTCATCTTATATCCTCCTTTCAACACACTATCCATTGCGTTCAGCTGCTCTTCCAAGTCCTTCGCTGTCTCTGACAGAATTACAATGCCATAGGTGAACCTTAAAGTTTTTATTTCTTCTCCATGGATTTTAATACCTAGTCCAAATTTTACTTTCGTTTCCTTTACTGCTTGCTCTACATACAGATTGAATAACATCGGGGAGAGGCTACAACCCTGTCTCACTCACTTCCCAACCACTGCTTCCCTTTCATGTTCCTCGACTCTTATAATTGCCATCTGGTTTCTGTACAAATTGTAAATAGCCTTTCGCTCCCTGTATTTTAGCCCTGCCACCTTCAGAATTAGAAAGAGAGTATTCCAGTCAACATTGTCAAAAGCTTTCTCTAAGTCTACAAACACTAGAGATGTAGGTTTGCCTTTCCTTAATCTAGCTTCTAAGGTAAGTCGTAGAGTCAGTATTGCCTCACGTGTTCCAACATTCCTACGGAATCCCAACTGATCTTCCCCGAGGTTGGGTTCTACCAGTTTTTCCATTCGTCTGTAAAGAATTCGCGTTAGTATTTTGCATCCGTGACTTATTAAACTAATTGTTCGGTAATTTTCACATCTGTCAGCACCTGCTTTCTTTGGGATTGGAATTATTATATTCTTCTTGAAGTCTGAGGATATTTCGCCTGTCTCATACGTCTTGGTCACCAGATGGTAGAGTTTTATCAGGACTGGCTCTCCCAAGGCCGTCAGTAGTTCTAATGGAATGTTGTCTACTCCCGAGGCCTTGCTTCGAACCAGGTCTTTCAGTGCTCTGTCAAACTCTTCACGCAGTATCGTATCTCCCATTTCATCTTCATCTACATCATCTTCCCCTTCCGTAATATTGTCCTCAAGTACATTGCCCTTGTATAGACCCTCTATATACTCCTTCCACCTTTCTGCTTTCCCTTCTTTGCTTAGAACAGGGTTTCCATCTCAGCTCTTGATATTCATGCAAGTGGTTCTCTTTTCTCCAAAGTTCTCTTTAATTTTCCTGTAAGCAGTATTTATCTTACCCCTAGTGAGATAAGCCTCTATATCCTTACATTTGTCCTCTAGCCATCCCTGCTCAGCCACTTTGCACTTCCTTTCGATCTCATTTTTGAGACGTTTGTACTCTTTTTGAATACTTCATTTATTTCATTTTTATATTTGCTCCTTTCATCTATTAAATTCAGTATCTCTTCTGTTACCCAAGGATCTCTACTAGCCCTCGTCTTTTTTCCTACTCGATCCTCTGCTGCCTTCACTACTTCATCTCTCAAAGCTACCCATTCTTCTCCTACTCTGATTCTTTCCCCCATTCCTGTCAATTGTTCCCTTATGCTCTCCCTGAAACTCTGTACAACCTCTGGTTTAGACAGTTTATCCAGGTCCCATCTCCTTCAATTCCCACGAATCTTAAAAACGGCACCAGCGTTCATCACGAGTCCGGGCACTGCCTGTATCCTGGAAGCCATCTTGTCCTTCATCTGTAAAATGTGGGCGTAATGGTTAAGGTGAGAAGTCATGTACACATTGACCTCTGAGCGCGTTAATAAATGTCCAATGTTGGCCGGTGTGGCCGAGCGGTTCTAGGCGCTTCAGTCTGGAACCGACTGCTACGGTCGAAGGTTCGAATCCTGCCTCGGGCATAGATGTGTGTGATGTCCTTAGGTTAGTTAGGTTCTAAGTTCTAGGGGACTGATGACCTCAGATGTTAACCATTTTTTTGTCAACGATCTGAATTTATTGAGGCGAGTCTCTATACGGAGTCGTCGTATGACCTTACGATACGTAAAGGCCGCCTTGCGTTGTATTTGTGGATGTAACGATATCCCTAAACGTTTGAGCATTGGGACCTTTGTCAGGGGTACATCCAGTTCTGCAGGCATGCCTCGTCCCACCTCCATGTAGCGTGATTTCCAGATGTTGAGGTTCACCGATGATATTGTAATTCTATCTGAGAAAGCAAAGTACTTGGAAGAGCAGTTGAATGGAATGGACAAAGTCTTGGAAGGAGGATATAAGATGAACATCAACAAAAGCAAAAGGAGAATAGTGGAATGTATACGAATTAAGTCGATTGATGCTGAGGGAATTAGGGTAGGAAATGAGACACTTAGAGTAGTAAAGGAGTTTTGCTGTTTGGAGAGCAAAATAACTGATGACGGTCGAAGTAGAGAAGATATAAAATGTAGATTGGCAATGGCAAGGAAAGCGTTTCTGAAGAAGAGAAATTTGTTAACATTGAGCATAGATTAAAGTGTCAGGAAGTCGTTTCTGAAAGTATTTGCATGGAGTGTAGCCATGTATGGAAGTGAAACATGGACGATAAATAGTTTGGACAAGAAAAGAATAGAAGCTTTCGAAATGTGGTGCTACAGAAGAATGCTGAAGATTGGATGGGTAGATCACATAACTAATGAGGAAGTACTGAATAGGATTGGGGAGAAGAGACGTTTGTGGCACAACTTGACAAAAGGAAGGGACCGGTTAGTGGGCCATGTTCTGAGACATCAAGGGATCATAAATTTAGCATTGGAGGGCAGCGTGGAGGGTAAAAATCGTAGAGGGAGACCAAGAAATGAATACTCTAAGCAGATTCAGAAGGATGTAGGTTGCAGTAAGTACTGGGAGATGAAGAAGCTTGCACAGTAGGGTAGCATGGAGATCTGCATCTAACCAGTCCCAGGACTGAAGACCACAACAACAACAACATCACACTGCCTGCCACCGCCCCATACTGTTGTAGCCAGGAAAGTGCCGGTTGTATTTCGTCACCAGTCCGTGCTAAGAAGATCACATCGTCGGCGTATGCACCACACCAAAAGGTCACGGAGCGGAGGTGAAGTCCTTCCAAACGTCTCCGCAGTCCATGAAGAGCTTGTCCGAGGGCAATGGCGAATAACATGGCAGACCCTGCCTGACGGACCTGTTGACACGGACGGGGGTGGACCGATAGCCGTTTATCATAATCCTCATGATCGCTCCATGGGCCAAGCGATGCACAGGTGTCGAAACCAGGAAACCATGTTCAACGCGATCGAAAGCATGGTCAAAATCTAGCGCAACAAGAGCGCCGTGGATGTGTCATGTCTGCATGACCGCACCACGTCTGTATACTCGTAAAAGACATTAGTGTTACCTCCGAGGCAGTTTTGGTCAGTGTGAATGGCCGCCATTACCGTAGGTTTGAGCCTCTCACGGAGGGTGCGTGTCAACAGCTTCTAGTCGCTGTTTTGCATTGTAAATGGGCGAAAATCTAGTGGACGACAGTCTCCTCCTGGTCTGGTCACCGGAATCAAGAGATCCTCAGTGAATTTAGTAGGTACCTGAAAATCGGGGTTCAAAAGTTCTCTGTACATGCTGATCCACATTGGGCCCATGAAATCAAAACAGCTTTTGTAAAATTCAAGAGGGAGTCTGTCAGGGCCTGGCGTTTTCTTGGGAGCACCGCGCAACATAGTCTCTCGTAGTTCTTGCAAAGTCACGTCAGCCAAGAGTGTAGCAGCATCTTGTGGGTTCCGAGAGGTGGGTATGTCAGATAGGTCTTCCATGTTGTACTCTCGCCCGTAGAGAAGTGAATATGACTGTGTGAACCCTCGGACGATGTCCATTTGCATGTCAACTTGTCGCCCATCCTCAGATTCGAACTCCGGAATGAGATGCCTCTTGCGTCTTCTTCTATCTTGAATGATGTAGTGGAGGGAGGTCTTTCTCCACTAACAACATCAGTTGTCTGCGCTCGCACTCGCACAACCGCGAGACGTGCGGCGGTGATACGTAGCAACGGTGCCTTGACGTGGTGTTCTGACGATTGTCGTTCCGGCGACGGTGGTTGCGCAGCCAGTTCTCGGAGCGCTTTGTAGTAGAAATCAGTGGTCGCAGTATACGAGCGCGCTCTATCTCGTCCATAGCTGGCCAATGTTCGGCACAAGGTGGATTTGACACACCGTAACCACCACTGAATTCCGGAAACGTAGGCGGATAGTTACCGGTAACATTTGCTCCATGTCGACTCAACTTCGCGTCTGTAATTAGCATCATCAAGAACGGCCACACTGAGGCGCCACGTACCTGTACTTCGTCGGAAGCGTTGGCGGGGTATGGTGAGAGAACACACATACGCTAGGTGATCCGTGAACGCTGCCGGCCACATCTCAGCGTCCGCAACTGCCGACCGCAGGCAGCGTGTGACGTACACTCGATCCAAAAGGCTCACGGAATGACTAGTAAAGTAGATGTATGCCTTTTGGTCGCCTTGTTGTATGACCCAAGTGTCCAGCGAAGCCAAGTCTTTTACAAGTGCCTGAAGTACTGGGCAGGTGGTATAGTGCGGCACCTGGTCGGATGGTCTGAGCACACAATTGAAATGTCTGCCTTCTGCCAAGTGGTCGGCATTGACCTGGAAGAGCAGAGCTATGTCTTCGGCAAAGAAAGGCACGGCGTTGTGTCCTTCTGACGGTGCTGGAAGGAGCATACAGGTTCACCAGACGAACTGTACCAATCATGAGTGCGACCCACCGGGCCGACGGTAAATAGGAGACATCAGTTGCCATAATCCATTCCCTGAGTAGAATTGCCGTACCTCCGCCACCCACATCTGAAAGCTTAATGTAGGCGTCATTTCCATATGTATCCATACAGAATCTTGATCTGACTTCTTGAAGGAAAACAACATCCAGATCCGCTGCTCGTAACGTATCTGGCAGCAAACGGGTCTTCAGAGCAGAAGTAACGCCGCTGACATTGATCGTAGCGAGGCGGATGCCTGTTCCATCAAGTCGCGTAGGGTGTCCTTGGTATTACATGTGGGCAGTAGTCGTGGTGTGGTGTGTCGTTATGGCGTAGAGATAGGAAGCGACGGGTGTGAGTCATGCCGGCCTAGACGTCTGACGCCGGCAACTTAGACGCTGCCAACAGCATCGGTGTATCGTCAGAGTCCTGAGACGCATCCTGAATCTCCATCTCCTGCTTCCAGCGCCCAGTCTCCAAGGGACGGCGATACCACTGGATCTAGAGAGGCTGACGTAGTCGTGGGTGGATCAAAGAGGTCAGGGCTTCGGTGTTCTCTCGTATCCCCACAGTGAGTAGACCCACCGGTAGCGGGAGAAGACGTCGAGCTTTGTGGTACGTTAGTTCGCCTGTGTCGACTCGCCTCGGACTGTTTATTGCATCGAATGTAATGCGCCGTTTCTTATGGCACTTTGGTGATTTCTGTTCACGCTATCTCGCCTCCGTTTCCGGCGTAGGGCAGGGGGAAGAGGCTGCATCCCGTTCTTCAAGTGCTGGCCTCGGTGGCCGAGCGGTTCGAGGCGCTCAGTTCGGAACCGCGCCGACTGGTACAGTCGCAGGTTCTACTCCTGCCTCGGGCATGGACGTGTGTGATGTCCTTAGATTAGTTAGATGTAAGTAGTTCTAAATTCTAGTGGAGTGATGACCATAGATATTAAGTCCCACAGTGCTCAGGGCCATTTGAACCATTTTTTGTTCTTCAACTTCCTCCGCACTGTCTGCTTGTCGTTGTAGCGATGCGCCTGGGCTCGACGAGAGGTCAACAGAAACATCGGCGCTGGAAGACGCTGGGGGTCCTGAGGAACTGAACCAGTGCAGGGGCCTCCGATGCTTGCAGCACAGACAGCTGGCGTCTCCCGCAACATACGTAATCGGCAGAGGGGCCACTATCGACGGTTGAATCTGATAGGGTAAGGGCGTCTGCACGAGATGGCGTTGCAGAAATTCAGTAAGCGTGTGTCTTACATGTCCACATCCGGAGCAGGTCTTCGGCTGACCGTCGTAAATAATTATCACCCTGAAACCAGCGATTGTGAGATACGAAGGTATATGGCGGTACAATTCAACGACGACGTGTTGCACCTTCTTAAGGACAGGGTAAGTTTCGAATGTCTTCCATTTTTCGGCTGTAAGGCCGAGGACTGTGCCATAGGGTTTGAGAGCAATGGTGAGAAAATCTGCTGGAACTTGAAATGGTATCTCAGACACGCGCACAGTCCAGAACGGTCGAGAGTCACCACACCCACGTTCCCGTCAGAATGGCAGAACTGATAACCTTCCGTCGAGCGTCTGAGAAGTTTGTCGCAGGCCTCATCGTCAGTGAACTTAAGATATACAACGTTGGAGACAATAGATAAGTTGACACCTAACAGTTCGTTAGGGCCAACTTGTATCACGTCGCGTAAAAACCTCTCTACTTCGTGGGCCTTGGGTCTAGAGTACGTAGTGTCGAAGTGCAGTTTTATCGTGGTTTTCCGATTCAAAAGAGCTATGGGATGTCAGGAACGTAACTACAACACTTAACACTAGCGCGGTGGCGCGGTAAACAACAGCACGCCCGGAAACGCGAGACGGAGCGGCCGAGACGTACCGCACCGCTCCACAGCCTAAGGCCAATTACGATCCTATTGAGCCATCGAGGACACACTGCATTCTGGGAAGGCAGAGACTTATCTCCGGCATGAGGCCGGCCGTGGGGTTCTAGGCGCTTCAGTCTGGCACCGCGTGACCGCTACGGTCGCAGGTTCGAATCCTGCCTCGGGCATGGATGTGTGTGATGTCCTTAGGTTAGTTAGGTTTAATTAGTTCTAAGTTCGAGGGGACTGATGACCTCAGAAGTTAAGTCCCATAGTACTCAGAGCCATTTGAACCATTTTTTCCCCATGAGACCCACATTTCCTACTTACTGCCCACACACTACATTTGTATTGCCCCTGCTCACATTCCTCGCAGCAGTCAATCTACCGATTTCCATAAGAGTTTGAGCAATTTCAGTGCATCCGCATTGAAGAAGATCATTGGCCGATAAGTATTACCTATGTGAAGATATTATCTGTTCTTTCGGACATGTCCGTGTGCGGATGCACTCACATTGCTCAAACTCTTACGGAAATCGGCAGACTGACTGCCGCGAGTAATGTGTATAGTGGGCAGGGGCACTACAAATGTAGTGCGTGGACAGTAAGTTGGAAATGTGGGTCTCACGGGGAGCATGCCAGAGATATGTTCCTGCACTCGCACTATCATCTGTGTCTTCGGTGACGCAGTCGGACAGAACATTTGCTATGTAAGCGGGAGATCCCGAGTTCGAGTCACCGTCGGGGCACTCATTTTCAACTGCCCCTGTTGATATTTATCAACGCCTGTAAGCAACTAATGATCTGGATTTCACTGTGATTTTATTCTTTGAGAGCTGCAAGATCATCAATGGTATGTGCTCTTTCTTACATGTCCGAAAGAACAGATAACATTTTCATATAATCAAGTATTCTAAATGACGATGTCGTGAGTTCCAAGAGCCAGCGAATTACTTTGTGCGGCTGGAACTGGGTTTGTGGGTGTCGCGGCGAAGGCGTAGCTTACACGAGGTGGCAAGCGGCGAGCCGTACAACAGTCGTGGTGTTCTCCGGGTACCGGCTTTGTCACTAGGAGCCGCCTCAGTGAGGAGCGCTAGCCGTCACTGAGTAACGAATGAAATATCCGGCTGACATTGCTACACTGTTGAAATGCAAGTGTGCTACAGATAACCGAAAGAGATTTTTAAATCTGCCAGAAGCTATAAAATCCAGGAAAATTGACGCTGAAGCCTACGACAAATTACTTAATAACTATGTTTAAGCCGCTGGCGGAGAACCAGCGACCCGCGCTCGCATTTTATATCGACCGGGATTAGTTTTCAGATACTTACGCCCATGCTCGGCTCGCTGTACCTGAGTGCTGCCTTCTTACTGGCAGTACGATCTGTAGGAGTTTTAGTGAGCGCTCCTGTCATGGGCTTGATCATTTTCGGCCATTCCGTGGAGTGCTAAAAACAGAAGATTCGTGCCTATCATCTGCAATGGTAGAAATGTTACGCGAAAGTTAAGAGGCACTAACTACTATCGTTAGTACGTTAATGTAATGACCGTCAGAGGGTGGGTATCGACGTACTGTCAGCACTACAAGTGTTGAAGAGCAGTACTGATGCCGAACAAGACGTTCTCAGTACTGTCAACACGTACTGAGCGAATGAGAGCGAGTATTATTGGTTTGACAGGTCGTCATTCTGCTGTTCACATTTCTACAATTTGGAATGTGTATCATACAGCCGATATTGTTAATCTGAAGCGATTTAGACCATTATACTTTTATAAACAAACTAAGAAATGATGGCTTAATTTATTTAGTCTTACGGAAACAAGCCATGCCCATGCAGTCAGCCACGAAAATGATTTTTTTTACAGATATTTAAAAATGTTTGTTAATAGTGTTTGTGGATATTACCACAACAAAATTAAAACTCTCGAAATCCTGTGAGGAAAGCTCACGAAGTTACTCCTAATGGTTTTTCGTCTGGCACTGTCTACCTCATTGCAGTATTCTTTCACAGGTTAACATCAGTAGATAATCTTTGTCCGTTGTGGACCTATAATAACGCCGTAGTCACAACCAATTAGTTGCAACCAGTTGCCTCTATAGGCGTTTTTTTGTCATGATGACAATTCAAAATGCCTGGCATCCCATATTCAGGTGTTTAGATTCATTTAAGTGCGTAAACATTGTTTCTTTCCTAACGGCGTTGCTGAATTTTGAACGAAAATTTTTATAATAGCTACCGTGAAACGCGGTAAGTAAAAAAACAAAGTCCACGATACGTAAATAAAAGTAAACATCAGGAGATAGGATGAACATAAAACGAATGTGCTCTCACAAACCTGTGTTTTCAGACATTTTTTGCGAGTGTAGTGCGTTGCGAAAGGGACAGTATTCAAATCGGTACGTTACCTCTTAAACTTGAAGCATACAGACGATATAGTTTTGACTTTTTGCGGTAGGAGCGGTGCTGTAGCGCCATGTGACGAGGGAGCCCGCGAGTTTAAGTACACTCCTGGAAATGGAAAAAAGAACACATTGACACCGGTGTGTCAGACCCACCATACTTGCTCCGGACACTGCGAGAGGGCTGTACAAGCAATGATCACACGCACGGCACAGCGGACACACCAGGAACCGCGGTGTTGGCCGACGAATGGCGCTAGCTGCGCAGCATTTGTGCACCGCCGCCGTCAGTGTCAGCCAGTTTGACGTGGCATACGGAGCTCCATCGCAGTCTTTAACACTGGTAGCATGCCGCGACAGCGTGGACGTGAACCGTATGTGCAGTTGACGGACTTTGAGCGAGGGCGTATAGTGGGCATGTGGGAGGCCGGGTGGACGTACCGCCGAATTGCTCAACACGTGGGGCGTGAGGCCTCCACAGTACATCGATGTTGTCGCCAGTGGTCGGCGGAAGGTGCACGTGCCCGTCGACCTGGGACCGGACCGCAGCGACGCACGGGTGCACGCCAAGACCGTAGGATCCTACGCAGTACCGTAGGGGACCGCACCGCCACTTCCCAGCAAATTAGGGACACTGTTGCTCCTGGGATATCGGCGAGGACCATTCGCAACCGTCTCCATGAAGCTGGGCTACGGTCCCGCACACCGTTAGGCCGTCTTCCGCTCACGCCCCAACATCGTGCAGCCCGCCTCCAGTGGTGTCGCGACAGGCGTGAATGGAGGGACGAATGGAGACGTGTCGTCTTCAGCGATGAGAGCCTTGGTGCCAATGATGGTCGTATGCGTGTTTGGCGCCGTGCAGGTGAGCGCCACAATCAGGACTGCATACGACCGAGGCACACAGGGCCAACACCCGGCATCATGGTGTGTGGAGCGATCTCCTACACTGGCCGTACACCTCTGGTGATCGTCGAGGGGACACTGAATAGTGCACGGTACATCCAAACCGTCATCGAACCCATCGTTCTACCATTCCTAGACCGGTAAGGGAACTTGCTGTTCCAACAGGACAATGCACGTCCGCATGTATCCCGTGCCACCCAACGTGCTCTAGAAGGTGTAAGTCAACTACCCTGGCCAGCAAGATCTGCGGATCTGTCGCCCATTGAGCATGTTTGGGACTGGATGAAGCGTCGTCTCACGCGGTCTGCACGTCCAGCACGAACGCTGGTCCAACTGAGGCGCCAGGTGGAAATGGCAATGCAAGCCGTTCCACAGGACTACATCCAGCATCTCTACGATCGTCTCCATGGGAGAATAGCAGCCTGCATTGCTGCGAAAGGTGGATAGACACTGTACTAGTGCCGACATTGTGCATGCTCTGTTGCCTGTGCCTATGTGCCTGTGGTTCTGTCAGTGTGATCATGTGATGTATCTGACCCCAGGAATGTGTCAATAAAGTTTCCCCTTCCTGGGACAATGAATTCACGGTGTTCTTGTTTCAATTTCCAGGAGTGTATTTACGTGAATCAGGACCACAGGTCACCAACCGCTGCCCATACCTCTGTGATATTCCTGGCTGTAGCTGCCAGTATTTTTTCTTGCTAGAAGCTCGCCTTTTTGCAGCTTGATACGCGTGAAGTAGCATATGGTACAAAAGTGGAGTGAGATACAAGAAGCAGATGGTACAGTATGTACCATCAACCTGGGTGAGTCCGCCAACTGTACTGAACTTGCTTTTGATTGGTCGGCACATTCGGGTTTTAGGCGCCAAAACGCCTAACTTCACTTATTAATTACTTATATACTTTTCATTGTATTTAACCCAGTTTTCTGTATGATAATCTCTCATGGCTAGGCTACGAGTCTCCCGTTTTTGTTTATTAAATTTTACTAGTTTTGAGAATCATAAGAGTAATGATATCACAACCGAAGTTCTTCGGACACCTTCTAGTCGATTTGGCGAGCCTGGGAGACAAAGTAGGCTACTTCGGCTGCATTGTCAGTCTGTTTCGGGTGTTCTTCAGAGCCGGATGTGTATCTCAGTTTCGGACGGACATATCGTACTCGATATCGAAAGTTGTCAGAAAAGTTACTGTACTATTAGGAAAGGCCGGCCGCGGTGGCCGTGCGGTTCTAGGCGCTTCAGTCCGGAACCGCGGGACTGCTACGGTCGCAGGTTCGAATCCTGCCTCGAGCATGGATGTGTGTGATGTCCTTAGGTTTAAGTAGTTCTAAGTTCTAGGGGACTGATGACCTAAGATGTTAAGTCCCATAGTGCTCAGAGCCATTTGAACCATTTTTGAACTATTAAGATTTCTGTGTCGAGTGTAGAAGAAGACAGTGTAAAAACTGATATTTTAAGATATAAACAAACAGGATACATGAATGATAGTTATCGCCTACCATCATTTTCACTACTACGGATATTGCCCTCTGTAGACACAGAGACTAACCTGGGCAAGTGGCATCCCACAAAAAAAGCACAAACACAGGTTCAAAGTTCGAGATGACACCATATCAGCGTCTGCCGAAGAAGGTACCACGACCAACGAGCTGTCTTCTGAGCTGGGTACACAACTTTAGAAGATGAGAGGTTGGCGGAAAGAACGGTTTAGGACTCTTATTCAATCTCTACAGATCTCTCCAGCTTCCAAATCTGACTTCCAACACGACAACAAGTAATTTATATCTCGTTAAAACATATATTATATGAAACTCCTTGGCTCCGCTGCAAATGTCATTCTGACTGAAAATCTCATTCTGCATATATTATTTGTTGCAGTTGTTAACAGACAATTTAAGGACATGTTTGGCAAACCAATGCAAAGGTATTGACGTCAGTTATACGGTAAGAAACCTTGGTGAAGCAGTTATTGCACATGTAGGTTAGTAAATTACTTATTATTTATTGTTGTTAAGCAACTGACTGAAACGGAGTTCTCCACACGGACACTGACTATTTGTAGCACTTTGTTCCATTTCCAACTACCATCAGTAATTATTAGTGAAAATATCAACAGCGTTTTGTTTGACCGGTATGGTGCTGCAACAATACGCGGAAGTCAGTCATATATTTGACTTGAAATGGGCCATCAGCACAGTACATGTGGAAGTTATATATTTTTTGTCGAAAAGTAACAGCTACTTGAGTAATGAATGTTTTTTTTTTGTCGAAAACTAACAGCTACTTGAGTAATGAATGCGATCAAGATACCTAAGAAACAGTATGATTACTATACAGGACGATTCTCATTAACGTTTAAAAACATCCGAAGCGACGTAGACGCCGGCTCCGAGCAGTTAAATATCAGACACAAGGGGGCCATAAGAGACGGGAAATACCCCCAAAAGGGGATGAGAAATGTTGAACATGTGATGTTCAAAAACGGCTCTGAGCACTATGGGACTCAACTGATGTGGTCATTAGTCCCCTAGAACTACTTAAACCTAACTAACCTAAGGACATTACACACATCCATGCCCAAGGCAGGATTCGAACCTGCGACCGTAGCAGTCGCACCGTTCCGGACTGTGCGCCTAGAACCGCGAGACCACCGCGGCCGGCCGTGTGAAGTTACCGTGGCCAACCAGATATACGGCTCCTGCAACGAACTTTTAACGTCACTCTAGTCGGCTTATCATCCACACACAGCCAGTGCTCGGAACCGTGCAGGGCCCGCGTGAAATCAATATTTAGTTGAAAAGATACTCACTAATGTTCTTAAAACTGTCGAGCGCTATCGATGATTTGCATGCGTTTAAACACGCTGTCTAGAACTATTTAACTTCTCTGAAATAGTTACTTACTTCCCGCCGGAGACGACTGCTGGCACTCGTAAGACCTACAGTGTCACGTGCTGTGACTTTTACGCGCCCACGGCCTGTCTTTCTCCTGGGCCCCAGAAGTCACCAGGTGACGGCGTGCGCACGTCGCTGCACAGCGGCGCGAATTACGAACAACCTTTGTAAATGTGATCTGTTGCAAACGTGTTTACAAAATCACTGTCCCCGCTGTAACCAACAACAATCTGTTATTATTTTTGTGTTAGCAGAAGAGCCAACACCGTGTTACGAGTGGAGGCCCAAATGCACGCGTTTTAGCTCACGCGGGCTGACGTGAGGAGGGAAGAACTATACTGACGTGAGGCCTGGAACATGGCATGGAATGAGAATTCAGAAAGCGGACGTAATTAGTTTGAAGCCCGCATCTCGTGGTCGTGCGGTAGCGTTCTCGCTTCCCACGCCCAGGTTTCCGGGTTCGATTCCCGGCGGGATCAGGGATTTTCTCTGCCTAGTGATGGCTGGGTGGTGTGTGATGTCCTTAGGTTAGTTAGGTTTAAGCAGTTCTAAGTTCTAGGGGACTGTTGACCATAGATGTTAAGTCCCATAGTGCTCAGAGCCATTTGAACCATTTTTTAGTTAGTTTGATACTTAACATTAATCCATTAATGACGAACGTCACTCTTGACGGTACATGATTCACAATATTATCTGTTCAGAATACATTCTTGAAGTAATTATAGGAACTGAATATGGCGCCTTGCTAGGTCGTAGCAAATGACGTAGCTGAAGGCTATGCTAAACTATCGTCTCTGCAAATGAGGGCGTATGTAGACAGTGAACCATCGCTAGAAATGTCGGCTGTACAACTGGGGCGAGTGGTAGGGAGTCTCTCTAGACTAGACCTGCCGTGTGGCGGCGCTCGGTCTGCAATCACTGATAGTGGCGACACGCGGGTCCGATGTTTACTAACGGACCGCGGCCGATTTGAAGGCTACCACCTAGCAAGTGTGATGTCTGGCGGTGACAACACAATTATTTTGTCTTTCTTTCCTTTTGCCCCCTTCTTTTGTTTTTAAATATTGTTTAGAAATGAAAACGTACGTCATTTACTGGTAACGACGAAATTTGAGAGCTTATACTCATTTATTAGTGACGCAATACGTCAGTTTTTTTTATTGTATCGTACTTTGCAATAAACGAGCGGCGACCGTGAGGTCAGTAAATACAGTAAAATAAAAATAGAATAGAAAGAAAACACAGGATTGTTTAACGCAACCCAAAACCACACTGCTTGCCGCAGGCAAGACTCGAACCCTGAGCCCTCTGCGCTAAAGTAGCGCACGTAGGCCCGGAGCCACATCGACATAAATTCTTCACTTGTGTTGGTTTAATCTGGTGGGACAGATCTATAGGCTCATTCGCTCCCATTGCGACGACGTATGTCACCTGGCAACGTCACATGTTCAACATTTGTTATCCGATTTTGAGGTATTCTCCTACATTTACGGCCCCAAGTACCTTATTTCAAATTACGTGTCTCAGTGTGATCTACCCCGCTTCCGATACTTTTAAACGTTAAGAAGAATCACCCTGTATATATGTTGTTACGTGACAAAGGATTTAAACAAGCAGGCAGAGATAATCTCGAGACTTCTTTAGAGGGCGATACACTGAGGTCCTCCATTCTGGGATTTTGGAAGGACTAGTGACAGTTTGGACGGTCAGAGTGCAACATCCGTTTAGGGTCGTTAGCATTTGTGTATTTTGGACTTTGCGTAAATTTCACTTGTCCTTCTGAACATTTAAGGTCTCCGTATGTCAACGGTGGAACTTTTATTAGTGACAGACTTTCACAGTATCATATTTGTGCATGTGGGCAGAACATCTCATTGTAGCAGGTGACTAATGTAGTGACATTTGCGGTACGAACTTTATCGATAAAAAAAAAATTTAAGGAACATTACTTACGGCACTGCCCGCTACACGTGGTTTTATTTACTTTCATCAGTTATTGAAAACTTGATACTTTCTGACAGAAAGCGAAACTTTCTAAAAACGATTTCTGTGTCGTAACTGACTGAAGGTGATGCAGAGACTAGGTTTTACTCGGAAACAGTGTCTCTTTTAAATTCCGATTACAGTGTCGCCCTTGTATCCTGATCTAGAATGGCCTTAGCTGACCTACTTTTGAACATGAACATAACTGTGCAAATTACGAGGTGTGTAATACCAATAAATCGAAATTGCATCTGATTAGATATACATGAGACTAAATGTAAAGAATGGTCACCAATATTATTCTGAATGACTTTCTCCTCAGTCACACACAATGGCTAACTGCTGCTTATCGAAAAAATGCTCTTACGTGAAACGCATCTAAAGAATTTATGTCACATTTTGCAAATTAATATTTTCTTCATTTTCTTCACACGGCTAATTTAGGCCCTACAGTTATTTCTAAACATACAACGGAGAACCCGGCTCTACTCTGTCTGTACATTGCGAGAAAGTTAAGCGCTGAACTACATGTACTTGAAATGAAACTTGCTACATCAAACTGCCTCATCTCACTTTATCACGCTGCTTTTCCAAATTAAACATTTATTATCTTTCTGAGAGTATAGTTCATTGTCAACACAATTGTGCAAAGCGTGGCAATATAGGTTTCACCCAATCTATTTTTCATTCAATGTGTGAGGATAAGCTTAATCCTTTTAATGAGACAGATATAAACTCTAAGTAGTATAAATAATAAATTTCTCTTACGATTATCACACATCATAAAATTAATTTATACAGAATTTCTAAATTATCTAAAATTTGCTTTTTAGCTTTAAAAAAATACTTTCGGCGAACAAAAGTGGGAGGAAACTAGTTAAAATACTGAACACATGAATCATATAATTCACCCAGGATACGAACAATCGTAGATATTGTTAGACACAATGAAATCTTTACACTACAATGCTTCGTCATTAGCGGTCGCTGCAAATAAAAATTAATGCATGTTATCTTCTTCCAAAATGATTGTCTTCTATGGATTAATCTCAGAATCATTTTCTACACTCAAAAACGTCAGAGAGCACCTCAGAAACAAAAAAAATGTTCTCTGTGCGGTACATCTGCCCTCTAAGCTCCTCACTCGGACACAATGAACCGGCCTCTCTTTCTCTCGCTCTGGCCGAAGACAGCTTATGTTTTTTTTTCTAGAAATGCTTACTATTTATGACGAGTTAAGCCATGAATAAAAATTTGTGCCGATAATCTAACTCAGGTCCCCTGCTCACTAGACAGATGACTATTGAACAGCAGACCTCGATTAAAATTCCAGACGGTGCAAATTTCTATTCGTCGCTTCCGTCTGCATGTATCTGAGACATGAAAAGGTCTCTGTAACCACACAGTTTCATTCGATTAAAGAAACTATGCTTGGGTTCAGGCATGATCCCACCTTTCGCTCGGTTCTGAAGTGTCGTTCCAATACTGACCTGTCTCCCCTGTTTTCCAGACTGTGATCACATTGTTGTGCGCCGCAATTTCAGTTGCATCCTGCATCCAAAGGACCAGACACCTTGTTATCCACCATGCCTACTGCTACGAACCTTGGTCAATGACTTTTACCTCGTTGATATTTGGGAGAAGATTAATGGCGATATCTCCAGTTTTACCTACTATACAGCACATTCTCTTAGCAGACTTGATCGGTTTTACGTCTCTATTCACCTTGGAAATGTAGTCTCCCTGGAAGCTTAATACTTCCCTACTTGAAGACCCACACTGCCGACAATGTTTGCCACTACATGGACGCCCAGCAGAAAGCGTCTCCCACGTTATGCATCCACGTTAGATTGGCGTCTCAAGTGTGTGAAACCCACAGTCACAAAGGTCTCCATGCAGGTGGCAAGGAAGCAGCGGCACAGCACTGAGAAACTACCAACTTTCACTATACAGTCCTTCGTGAGCTCTACACACTCCCCCTATCACATGATGTCCACAGAGTTTGCCAGCGTACTGAAACCCCGCTCCTAACTCGCCAACACAACAAACTGTATGACATCGTGGTACGTTCGTCATGACAGAACCGTCTACATGAGGAACCACAGTCCATGGTCCACGCTGCATCTGACCATCATCGTCGACGTGGCCTTTTTGTCTCTCCCCTCTCCACACAAGCGGCGCTGGTGTCTGACTTCGCCGACCACTACCGCCACTTTTTAGACGACGATCCGATGGCGGCACCAATCCCTGACGACCTTCTTCCCACTCGTCAGTTGACCCTCACCATTGCAGAGTCGACACCAATGATGTCTGTGATCGCCACAGATAAGGTGACAGATGTGATCGACGAAGAGGCGAAAAACATGTCGCCAGGAAAAGATGGTTTTACCGGCATTCATCACCTTATTGTTCTGTTACTAGGGAGATGCCTCAGGAACTGCTTACTCCGCCGTTCCCGATATCACCCGAATTTTCCTAAGCTATCAGGAGGAACAAATGTCTCTGCATTTTGCCCCCTTACATTAATGAAAGTTTGTTATGGAATTTACATGCCCCTATTTGCCGGGAGCATACGCAAAGTCTTACCTACAGTCTTTTTACCAGAAAAGACTGCATTTGATTATGAGGCTATACTTTTGGGAGAAAGCCATGACACCATCATCATTTCTGTAGTCTGTCAGCTCCATTTGGCGCTGGTCTCCATTGGTTTTATGAATGCCTTCAATTGCATTCGACACACATTCCTCCTCACACTCAAGATGGATCTGGGCTATCTGCCACTCTTTGAGGGTACCATTCACTAGTTATTGCTTCCCACCATCTCCGTGGTCCAGGTCAACAGATGACTTGGACCGATTCCTAACGCCGCTCTGTGCCTCCAGGATTTCACCTCGCGCGATCATAGCTATAGCTCAAAGGTCTATGCAGATGATTTCCTACTTCTCACCTGCTCCACACAGGACCTGAACGACGCCATGCATTGAATCCAGCAGTATGGTTAATATGTCGTGAGTATCTTTTCAGCTAAATATTGATTTCACGTGGGCCCTTAACGTTCATAAGACGATGATGATGCACACCAGGCTGTGGTGCCAGAGTCGCTACCTTCAGTACCACCCTACATTACTTAGACTTTATTGACTCCACATACTGAACCGCAGAATTGACTTACCACTGGCTTTTGCAGTCCATATGGCACCATATCCCCTTCCCTGTCCACCATACCATAAACCAACTACAATGCGTGTCCCATGTCATCATGAACCTGGCCCCTAACGAAGTATATGTTTCCCATATTTTCCCAATGCCATTACTTCTTGGCCCCCAACTCCAATCAGCATTCGCACGCTTTGTGTCAGCAGCGGCTCTTTTAAAGATCTTCTACAACCCTCTAAAACTTTCCACTCCAAAGGGCTGCCCCAAACTCATCAGTCTGCTAGCACAGTTTACTGTGCGCTTTATATATACCACGCTGTGGTACCAGGAAGGGTCCTCCCCATCTTTAACACATATTATCTTATATATTCTCCAACCATTTTCTCTCCAGCCATTATTGTACCATATTGTAACTTACTTCGTCGAACTGAGCTACATTTGGAGTGATCACCAGCCCTCACCAATGAAGGGCTTTCATCTTTTGTTTACATCGTCCGTCCATCGAAACCCCATAGAGGAACAGCACCCACAAGGCAACTGGCCGATTGCTTGGGGGTGCGTCCCTGCACCCTTCTTACCTTCGAACGTACCTACAACCCAGTATGTTTTTGTTAGTGGTGAATACCCGCCAGTCATCGACTCCATCATATAGGACTGGCTACTCCGCCACTTTGTTCTGACTGCCAGCTAGACAACACTAATGAGCATTGTCTTACTTGCACCCTGAAAGGGGGTCCTAGACCACACCCTCTTGCAAAACACCACACATTCATCAACTTTTGAGGACAGGCTTTAGAATACCTCTTTCACAGTAGTCCACAGACAGTCCTCAACTTCTGGAACAAGGTGTGATCGCGCACAGTACACTCACTCAGTCGCCATATTACTGCTGAATCTAAGCAGAATATTTCCATAGCATCTTATTTGACTGCACCCTTCTCCCCATTTAATGATGCGTTAGCGATCACCTTCCACGGCATGGTGCACCAACATGTACAGGCCAATGCACCAACATGAATGACCCAACAAACAGATATAAAAATTAAATAAAAGAAAAAAATACAGAAAAATTGTTTGATAGCTATTGGATCGCCGATCCCTCATTCCTATCGCTCTTAAGGATTGGTTCGCGAACGATTCTGGTTGTCTTAGTTTAGTTTCCTTCGGTGGAGGGAAGGTTTTCGATGCAGTCAGGCTGTACCTGTGGTATAGGGGCAGCGTCTATGATAAACAAGCAAAACGTGCTCGGTGTGGGTTCGAAACCTGGCAATGCTTAAATTCTGATTGAAAACCAACATTGACAACCGAAGACTTCTCACGTAGCAAGTCACCCACATTCTGTCAACAGCCTTGTCAAATATCGTCAAATGTGGCATAGATTCAGACAGAGCTTAAGGGTACTCTCTTGTGCCTGGGATGCGAAAGTGCCCCTAAAGGCGTAAGAATTAGCTATGATCAACGGCATGAGGATGCAGAAGGCAATGGAAAAAACTTTTTTATAGACATATCACGTCTATCCACAAAACATGCGACCTGTAATTGAAAAAGGTGTCATGATGAGCTTGCCATTGACAAAAGATTCAGGAATAGAACCCCATTCAGATGTCCAGAAGCGAACTGTAAATGGCAAGGTGACCATGACAAAAAGATTGAGTACCCAACGAAGTCAGGGCTTGGTAGTGACAGAGGACACCTATTTTTTGCATACTGAAAATTATTAAAGATTTTATTACAACCTGACGCACCTTGAGTGAGACTCCAGAAAGTTAACGGTCTCGGCAGACGTTGATGGTGCTAAAGACATGAGGTATTTTTATGATTCTTAGCTCTTAGAAACGGCTTCTTGGGAGTTGAAAGCAACTAGCGGCGAGCCCATCCCTTAGTAAATCTTGCTGGACAGGTCCACTGCCTTAGTGGGAATATAGGGCAGCCGTTATTAGGACAGGGCTCCAGCAGAACAATGCCGCGGCGCCAGCAAAATCCTGGGCAGGGTTGGGCAGGAGCGACAGTCTACACACTGGAGTCGTAAACTGAGCATTTTGTGCAGGGGCATGTTTTTGTGTTCAGCAATATTGCAAGAAGTCCTATGAGTGACTTCATTCGGCCGCCCCTGTTGTATATGAAAATTCCAGCATCTGAGAGACATTTGAGATGGAATCTTTATTACACCTCATAGGTAGCACCAACTAGCTCGTAGCCACAAGCGACTTAGATCAAGATCTTTGAGATTGTATCTATTCGCTTGTTGCCATGGGAAGAGACACGACTTTGAGGAAAATCATCTTTTAGCCCTCTGCGAAAACTTAAAAAAATCCAGTAACTGGCGGTTTCCTCCTTTTTTCAAAGACACAGGTCTCTTAACTGTTATTCCTAGTGCTACATGAGTTTGTGCTGTCTTGCGGGAGGGGAGATTTAGAACCTAGGCTGTAGCCTTGTATTTTGCTCAAGACTGTGTGAAGGCATCGTCGTTCGTGCACTTTGAAGGAAAAACGGAATATATATATATATATATATATATATATATATATATATATATATATATATATATATATATATATATATATTCTGGATAGGTGGGAAGTTATTTCGTATGAGACTTTGGTCTGGGAACCACTTCTGGTCGAAGCTCTGGCTTCTGGGGTTGGTACTTGGGGCCTGTCCTGAGACTGACTTCACCTGCGAGTAGTTCAGACTAAGCAGCCTGTGATGAAGTTCTTACTGTACTGTCAGTGTAACTTTAAACGTCTCGGACTACCAGTTTGTGAGGGCACACTTATTCGGTTTTGGTTTACTAACCTGGATGTTTGGTACCCTTGTGCACTCTGTTGTATAAGTGAGCCAAATGCATTCTTGGTACCACACTGACATTTACCATGATGTCAGAGCACTGGTAGAGAGTAAATTGCAATCCGTCTGCCTGATCACTAGACCGTGAGATTTGTGCATTTCTTTCGTGGTCACGATCGTTTCACAGGTGCCGCCTCCACGTCTCAGTTCCGCCACCGCACATATCTTGCCAGCTGCAATTCACATCGCTACACGACGGTATTGTCAGGGAGAAACACAACTCAATCGCCACTTGCTCTCATCTGCACACATGTAGAGAAACTTCAGTAGATTTGATCAATCAAAGTGCGCTCAGCGTGATCAATTCAGCTTGCGTTATTCACATTTTCAGTGCCAGAGTACTTGACTCCCTGATCAGCTAGTTAAATTGCCTTTGCCAACCAGGCGCCACCCAGTGGAGTGTTTAAAGATCAGTTATCTGTTTGGGGAATTCAGTCTATAACTTGTTTTGTATAATTTATGTCTTGTTTGGTAAAAATAAATGTTGTTAGTACATTCAATTTTTCTAACACTATGAATCAATTGAATAGTCCAAGCGAGTTAGCTTTCATTGTGGCGTCCCATGCCACGATCTCGGATTGTTGGCACCTTCTGTGACCATCAGATCGTGTTGCCTAGCGTAGTCATTCCATTTTACCTCCCTTGCGCACAATTCTGAACCCATGGCACCTTCTGTGACCGTCAGATAGTAGATAGTGTGGCCTAGTGAAGTTTCTGTTTCCCATGTTTGATGTGGTGCAGTGGGTAGTGTAGATTCGCGTTTCTGGCTCCTAGACATATTACTAACACTTGGTTATTGAATGTGTGTATTTTAATGTTGTGGTTGTGACTTCTGTGTCACTTAATTGTTTCTGACGGCGAACGGCGTTGTTCTAATTTGTTAGGATAGATTGAGGTTTTCGTTTGTTAGGGTCGATTGAGATATTCGTTTGTTAGCATAGACAAGCGTGTTGGTATTTGTTTTCGTTATCGGGAACTAGGAATCAGTAGCTCACGGGGTCGTAAATTAGAGTAGAATCTGTGTAGCACAGGAATGTGTAGTATTTAAATTCGTTTGGGTCAGAATTACAGTGCATGCTTACAAGAAGTAATTGTGCTTTGTTAACCATGGATCCACGTCAGATTATTAGTGGTGACCAGGCAGATATTACACAGGATTCTCAGGTAAATGCAGTTGCAGACCGGGCAGAAATGTCGAACGTAGAACCTACAGAGACGACATGTCTCAAGTGAAGAAAGTGAACGGGAGATCGCAGCAGAATGAAATGTGGACGCTGATAGTACGAGATGAAACATTTGTGAGACAAGCAGACCAGAATCTGAATCTCTTTCATCTAGTCATGGAGGTGTTAGCGGTGTTTCTCAGTTTGAGGCTCACATACAATTCGTGCAAGAGGCAGAAAGGAAGTGACAAGGGGCACAAAAAAAGAGACGGGAGGATGAGGAGGAAAGACACAAATTAGTCATAAGAACGGTCACAGACGGTATAGATGGAGTCAAGAAAGAGATCGTAGAAATCCAAGAAGAGCTAAAGAGTGTCAAGAAAACAACAGCAGAAATTCGTGAGGCTGGGGTCCAGGCGAAGTGCGATGCCAAACAGCGCGATTGGTGGTGCAAGTAGCACGAAAGCACGCATCAGTGGCAAGAATTGAGGTGTGTAAGGAAAAAACGGCACCTACAACTCCACAAACAAGGCAAAAAAAGAAATAGTGCAAGAAACGCAGGAAAGAATGAGTGAGGCTGCCAAAAGAATCGAACAGATAGCAATCAAACAAGCCGAAATCTCTGAAGTTAAAGATCAGCAGACCCGACTCGCCGCGCAACAAAACGAATTGGATAAGGACGTTCGGCAGGCACAGGAGCGGTTAACACAATTGCTAACACAATCTCGTCCCGTAGAGCGCCATAGAGGGCATCACAGAAGCGAAGAAAATACTTTGAGACTCTCCGAACCGGTGTATGAGGACACACTCCCTGCACATGGGTTTATGGAACGGGAATATGCTCCCGTCGAGGCGAAACGTGTAATAGAACACGCTACGTCGGTAACAGGCAGCATGTCAGAGACCGAGCCGGAAAACAATTGTACACGTCTACGGAGGTCAGAAAATTACGTGAATCTCACAACACGAGCGGATACCATGACAGTGCAAGAGGAGTGTCTGGGCACGGATACAAGGAATTACGCGCTGCAGGCGAGAGGGAAAATTCGTACGGTGTATAGGTCGAAACTTTCGACCACAAACTATTCTTGACCATCCAGAATTTTCAAGCCTACAGAGCATTACATCCAAAGACCTCGATGGCACAGAACGATCACGTACTACCAAAATCTTGGACACTGAAGTGTGGTTTCTTAGAAGGGTCGATTGCAGAACATATGCGCGGAATTGCGGAAAGTTGTCACTCCTACCAAGAATTTAAGGACGCATTCCTTAGCACATACTGGTCGCAAGACACACAGGAAAGGATAAAACAGGAGATCATGTTACGAAAGGTCTTAGAAGCGTCAGTGTCCGGCAGTCCTGTCAAATTCTTCGAATTTTGCCGACGGATTATGCCTCCCTAGCTTTCCCTCTCCGGTTCTCTCATGTGAGTAGACAAAATAACTTCATTGAGCTCGTGTTTATATAGCGTGGTCATTTTCAATTTGTTAAATAAGTATTTATTTGAGATAGTTAAGTGACTTATTATGTAAAATATATTCCCATAATCAGTGGCTGTGGAGTGCATAATTTATAAGTGTGATGTTGTCAGCGAGTGGGAAATCATGTGTTCTTTCTTCAATTTGCGATTTATGAAGGATGTAAGTGCATGACCACTATCCGACTATCTACTTTCCCTCGCGCATCTACACTCCACCCCCACCCCTCCACACTGTTACGTCCTCAGAACACAAATTATCCCTTAATAGGGCTCTACCGCAATTAGATCTGGTTCACGTTTCTAGCATTCGTTCATAATCCACTTTATTTAACTGGATAAATAAGATATTCCTGGATATTGGAAATTCCTCCCGGGACATCCAGTATACAGTTATACCTAGTGACAAGTGACATCAATGTGCTGAACAACATTAAATCAATATTTTCTTTATTTCAAGACTTATAATTGCAGCTGTAACGAGTAGCACATTTTTAAGTTGGTTAATACCTCCAAGTAGGCATTGCACAAGCAAGTCATTAAAGTTTATTTTTCTACATACGGCAGATCAGGTACGAGATGTGGATGCATAGAGCCAAAAGGATAAAGTATGCTGACAGGCAGAACACATTAGGTAGTACATTAAGCGATGTGTTTGCAGGATGGTTGTTAGAAGCAGAGAAAAGGAGCTTACCCACTGAAGCTGGTACATATTAAGGTAGCAAAAGGTAGCAATGATCACAATATCTGTACCTGAAACCCTAACATCCTAGCACAGGCCCACATAACATTGCGATAAAAAACTACATTTAACCTTAAAACGTTACCATTTTTCTTATAAAACAGAAGATATTTTTGGAAAAGTATGTAAATGCAATCCAACAATGACGGTATGGTAGGATCTGTAGGAAGAAGGTAAGGTGCTGGGCTAACATTAATTGAGACATGTTTTCGAAACAAGTTTATAAACAAGAAACTGGTACTCAACGTTTACAAAACACATGCTGCCCAACACCCATCTTTTTTCAAAAGGTAACCATTACAATACATTTGATTAAATAGTAGTCATGGACTGTGCGGCTGGTCCCGGCGGAGGTTCGAGTTCTCCCTCGGGCATAGGTGTGTGTGTGTTTGTCCTCGGGATAGTTTAGGTTAAGTAGTGTGTAAGCTTATGGACTGATGACCCTAGCAGTTAAGTCTCATAAGATTTCATACACATTTGAAGATTTTTGATTAAATATTGACCCTTATCTAGTATCGGTGGCAAATATTGCAGATACAATGATGTCCAATTTGAGCTCGCGACACTTAAAACGTCAAAGCTACTTGACATTAAAATTAGAATGCCAAAACCTATATAATCAGTTCATATAGTAAACCCTTCAACAAAATTTAGGATGATAAACTGACATCAATTCATAAACAATCTTCAGATAAAATCAGTTTAGCAACAGAACTTCAAATACACAATAACAAATTAAAGCTGGTCGCCTTTCACGCCTTTCACGCACACCAATTTTGCTCGTGGCACAATGTAAGATTTATTCATATACTCTACGACCGCACCAGATATTTACAAAATAAAGTTAGGCGCAGGGCGTTTTAAGATGAACGCCAAATAAGGAGATGCGAATTGTTCAGTTACAAAATGTGATTACTTAGCTGAAATATTGATCTGCAGCATTGGAATTTGTCCACGGCTATATCTGTAGGTTTACAGTGCCGTACGCTTCAAACCATATTTTACGTCACACTTCAGTCCTGCGTATACTTCTTGGCGATACAGTATAACCTGCAAATCACTTAAGTGGCATGACAAACCTGAAACATAAATCAGTTACAACCGGTCACACACATACACACAAAACAAATGGCGCCAACAAGGGCAAATTCAATGACATCCTTCACAAGACGAAGAGATAAAATAAACAGTTCACCAGCTATTGTAAAGTAGAACTACTCAACTTCGCGTTAAGTGAACATGCACTCGCCACAAATGCAACCAGGGTGCAGCGACAGTGTAGTGAAGGCTTAAGAAATATTCAAGTTTTGCTTTGACAGGTAGTCTCTTCCAGACCACGGATTTTGGATCCAAAAAGGTTAGACACCGTTCACTGTCAACATTTCTACACACACACAAGTACCGTGCGACCAGCAAACGCTTCAATTCAGATCAGGTGTTTTTTTTTCTGACAAACGGCCCTCAATCCCAAGGAAGCCGTGCTATCACGCCAGATCCTGACAAGTTTTCCGACATAAAATGCAAGCGGGATGCAGCGACAGTGTAGTGAAGGCTGAACAAATATTTCAGTTTTGCTTTGACCGGTAATCTCTTCCTGACCTTAGATACAGGATCCGAAAATGTTAGACAACATTCACTGTCAACATTTCCAAACACACAATTACCGTGCGACCAGCGAACATTGAAGTTAGATCAGGTGCTTTTTTTTCAGACCAATGGCCCTCAACCCCAACGAGGCTGCTCTAAAATGCCAGATCCAGACAAGATTTCCGACGCAAACGTAAATGGAACCAGGTTGCAGGAACAGTGTAGTGAAGGCTTAACAAATATTCCAGTTTTGCTTTGACTCGTAATCTCTTCCAGACAACGGATACAGTATCACTGTTAACATTTCTACACACATTAATACCGTGACTGTCTGGTGTTTAAGTTTGCATAGGGTGCGTCTCTCTACCCGCTCAAAATACTAAATGAACTAGTCAGTATTATCACGCAACGTCTTAATCTCTAAGCCCCTATCTCTTGCGCTAGCAAACTGGTAAATTGTTCTCTAGCCCTTACACCGTATATTCGAGCTCCAGTTTATTTGACAGCGCAATAATTTAGCACCCATTTTCTGCCATAATCCTTCTAAGCTATATGTCTACAGCTTACTGTTGGAACTTGGCTGAATCGACGTATATTAAGCGCCAGTTTGCAAGCACACTTAGCATTTATACTCGATAAGTGGTTAAGCTACCTGCAAGGGATAACTATTAGATTAAATTACAGGGTCGCCGCCACCAGCTCAAGCCCTTCCTGATGTACGAGAAAAGATTGAACTTCAAATTATTAGACTACGTATTCAAAAGAAAAGTTAATGAAATTGTAATTGAAGTGAACAAGATTAAAACTGGAATACGTAATATTCTTAAATAACTGGAATAATTTGTTAGCCACTTGTAAATTTGGCGCAGCATACATTTGCACTTCCTCTATCTGCAAATATTTTTTTGACATGCATGCTCTTATATGAATCATATAAAACCCGGCTATTATATAAAAGAATAAAGGTATTAAAAGTATTAACTTGCGAATCGGGCAGAATTTGATGGGCTATATATTTATTCAAATATAGCACAAAAAATGTTGGATCGACATGCTATTAATATTATTAACTGGTGCATGAACAGGAAATAAATTAATTTGTTTTGATAAGATAAAATTGCGTTGCGCCAATTAAGGAAAAAGACAGAAAAAGGAACAGAAAACACACGACTTCATTCATCCAATTTAGACTAACGCGAATAAGAGGAACATCAGGGGAAGAAATCACCACTACTACGTCCATGCGTTAACCATAAAGAGATGTGTAACGTTTGAAACATCTGATTAGCATGAATATACGACATGTGAATTGGCGCACACAACATATGAATTGGCCACGTGTGAATATGTATTCCAAATAGAAATAAATGAAAATCACTAAAAGTATAGAATCAATTATGGAACACGACTATAAGAAAGAATAGATAATGAATCGCCTAGAATTGATACCAAAATCAGCAAGGCGGAAGGCCTCAGTACTTCAGGAAACACGTGGTCCGCACTAAACAAAGGCAATTACTAAAAATTTCCTCAAAACTTGAAAATGCGACAGATTAAATTCACCCGCACTGACCAATTAAACTAGTTCGGACAATGTATTGAGATGCAGTAACGGAGCGGAATGCTCACAGAATAAAGAACAAGTGGAACAACCACGAGAACAAATCAGACAATAGAACAGGTGAAAGAAAAGCACAACGAATGGAAAGAAATATCTCACAAACACCAAGACACACATAATCTCACATTCATACAAGATTAAAGACACCCTTGCTCAGCCTACCTATATTCCGTGGAGAGTACTCCACACTGCAACGTCCCAAAGGAACAAAGCAAAACACTGATGAAGTCATAAACACAAGCATTGCCTATCATCAGCAATTTGTAGCACATACTGCATCGGAGCACATCAGTTTGGCTTAAGAACTTAATAATTCTCAACGGTTTTACCCATGAAGACAGCGGTTGAGGCAACGACCTATCTCGTCACTGGTAGCAAAAGGCCTACTTGAGAGCTATGGCCCACATTCACCGACAGCCAGGACTTTGTGTCACTCCGGTCAGAGCACTCAGAAAACCCACCCGTGAAACGGAAGCTAGCAGAAAGGTCGTTTCCGCAACCAATCTTACGGATAGACAACTGCCGAACAATAGAGATCCATCTCTTTGCCCAGATAAGAGACACGAAGTTGGTTATACAATGCTCCCAGTAGGCAAAAATCAATTCAGGTCGCAGACAGAAGAAAAACCCGAAAAGACACATAAAATCACCCATTCACTCACATTTTAATACAAACAAGGTAAGGTAAAGGTAGGACATGATAAATATGGGTTTAGCTTGCATATGGAAAATAAATCGTTCAACTAAAGTAATGACATACTGATGGCATGCACAAGTTGCTTGCATTTAACGTCAGATAAACATTCCATTTTCATCCACTGTACTGCTCAGTCCTTCTGACAGAGTTAACTGAACTACTCTGCAGAAAAACTATGCTGTGAATGAGAGGTAAACAGAACAAAAAGGGACAACAGTCTTATGAACCGACTTTACAGAGATTATTCATCCTTTACAAATTCTATCCCTGGGTTAATCTTTTTATCGCACCAGAAATCACATAAAACTTCTTTCTATTTACCTCACGACCAGTACTCTTCGATAGAGATGGACTTGCATTAAGCCAAACTGTCGCATATTAACTTTATTTCTGTTGATCAACGCAACATCTCTCTTAGCGACTGACTCCTTATATATAGGGCTTTCTGCCTTACAGTCCAGCCCCTGGGCAATACACCTTTAAAATCATTCCCAAATTCCAGAGACTCTACGTGATTGTCCTGATAAGAAAGCCGAAACTGCCTGCTTCTAATGAATGCAGCGTCGGCGACCACTACTGGATTGCTCTTAGCCAATCGCTGTTTCCTGCTTTATTTCTTGGAGGCAAATTTCGTACTAACTTTACACCTCCGTTCTTTACAATTTGTTGCTTTCATATTAAACTCCACAGCCCCCACTCGTACATCATTATGATTAATATCGTGGTTAAACTGGCCAGTCGTTTCACAATAAATGTGCGCTTACATTCGCTAGATAGCAGCACGTAGTCCTTGCCAAAGCCCTCCAATTTTGTATACTGCTTCCCTGTGTTTGTTGAGGCAGAGTTTGGCCGCTCGATCTGCTTCTTCTGACACCTGCTGGTCTAAGCTGCCAGACCCCTGTAGGTACAGTTTTCGTACTCACTCATGTCAGTCTTTAAATCCGTCTTTGAATCATCCGTTTCTGGCATTAAAATCAATCTTTACTGGTCGAAATTTTGTTATATATGCTTTTCAGTAGCAATTCATTGGCCCTAGTTTACAATAAAAATCATTCCTCATCTGGTCCACACTACAGTTAGTGGAATAATTTTATAATATAAAATGGAATCTAAACGGAAATATTGGCACTTGATGAATCTACTTCATGTCTGTGATCCCTTAAAAGTTTTATGATTACTAGCAGTCCTATAAACAGCGAAATTAATCGTAATTTCTTTTACGAGTGCGTATATTTCAGCCATTTTTTGGTTTTCTTCTAGCCCTTTCATCGGTTTCTCGTGTGTTTCAATCATACTCTTACTCGACTGAAATCCTACATCATCAAATTGCTCTTTCGCTTCTGGGGTATGGTCTTATAACTTCGCCTACCTAACCACCCATCGGTAGCAATACCCTGCCAGACATATCATCTCTCAGTACTTTCCCCGTTAAATACAAACTACAGTAATGTCCCCCAGCTTACCTGAAGCAGAGCTACGCGATTTGTGGCGGTCGTTGTCGGCAGCGGACCCCACTGCAAACTGCTAGTTTAAGTATGGCCGGCGTCAGTCCTCGCTGCAGCACTGCGCCAGGCTCCAAAAGCAGACCGCCGCTCTGGGGAGTAATTGCTTTCAGTAAGAAAGGTAGGAAACAGCTGAAGTTGCATAAAACCCCTCCCTGCTGTCCCATTCCGGCATCTAACAACTCTCTGAATTTTTCCAGTAAAGTAGATGTCTTGCATTCTCCTAACTGCGAAGCGTTTCTCCTTATCTATAAAACAATGTCCGTAGGAATTTTTCTAACTGAAAAAGTTTTGTTTTTGCCACTTTCACGATATCTTCAAAAATTTCTGCATCTGTAACTGCCAATCTGAAGGATCTCATACTTGACATAGCTTTTTCGTGTAAACTTCCTTACACAATTCCATTAACTAATTTGATTACCAATCAAAACTGATACTAAATGATCTACAGTGGTACAATCAGAACGGAAACAACACCAATAACTCTAAGCTACTACTCATTAGATATCGGGAAGCAGTAATCTGACATCAATAGCCATAAGGCATGAATTCGTTGCTACTTAATCACCAGAAGGCGCGTAATGAATTAGATTTTCGTATGACACATCTGTTCAAAGAGGTTCCTTTACGCCGGTATAGAAGCATGGTTTATCATGAAAGCAGTCGGCACTATTAAACAAATCTCTACCTGTCTATTAAATCAGTATCTCTTTATTAAAGGAAAACATTAAGGAAAGAACACACAGTATAATAATGAAGGCTACATCCGACACTGTAAACTTGTATTACTTGTTTAGACAAATAAGCCTCCCGTTTTATTCGCATATGGCCTCAGATTCGTTGTTATTGAGCAAAAGTAGTAGGACACTGCCACCATCGTCAGCACTTTCTTATCTTCAGGTTTATGACATCTGGTTCTCAGGTGATCGTGCTTGTTATATTTACACTACTGGCCATTAAAATTGCTACATCAAGAAGACATGCAGATGATAAACGGGTATTCATTGGACAAATATATTATAGTAGAACTGACAAGTGATTACATTTTCACCAATTTTGGTGCATAGATCCTGAGAAATCAGGACCACCTCTGGCCTTGACACGCCTGGGCATTGAGTCAAACTGAGCTCGGATGGCGTGTACAGGTACAGCTGCCCATGAAGCTTCACGATAACACAGTTCATCAAGAGTAGTGAATGGCGTATTGTGACGAGCCAGTTGCTCGGCCACCATCGACCACACGTTTTCAGTTGGTGCGAGATCTGGAGAATGGGCCGGCCACGGCAGCAGTAGAACATTTTCTGTGTCCAGAAAGGCCCGTACCTGACCTGCAACATGCGGTCGTGCAATATCCTGCTGAAGTGTAGGTTTTCGCAGGGATTAAGTGAAGGGTAGAGCCACGGGTCGTAACACATTTAAAATGTAACATCTGCTGTTCAAAGCGCCGTCAGTGCGAACAAGAGGTGACCGAGACATGTAACCAATGGCACCCCCTCCCATCACGCCGGGTGATGCGCCAGTATGGCGATGACGAATACACGCTTCTAATTTGCGTTCACCGCGATGTCCCTAAACACGGATGCGACGGTCATGGTGTTGTAAACAGAACCTGGATTCATCCGAAAAAATTACGTTTTGTCATTCGTGCAATCAGGTTCATCGTTGAGTACACTATCGCAGGCGCTCCTGTCTGTGATGCAGCGTCAAGGGTAACCGCAGCCATGGTCTCCGAGCTTATAGTCCATGCTGCTGCAAACGTCGTCGAACTGCTCATGCAGATGGTTGTTGTCTTGCAAACGTCCCCATCTGTTGACTCAGGGATCGAGACGTGGCTGCACTATCCGCTACAGTGACGTGGATTAGATATCTGTCATCTCGACTGCTAGTGATACGAGGCCGTTGGGATCGAGCACGGCGTTCCGTACTACCCTCCTGAACCCACCGATTCCATATGCTGCTAACAGTCATCGGATCTCGAACAACGTGATCAGCAATGTCGCGATACGATAAACCGCAATCGCGATTGGCTACAATCGGACCTTTATCAAAGTCGGAAACATGATGGTACGCATTTCTCCTCCTTACACGAGACATCTCAACAACGTTTCACCAGGCAACGCCGGTCTACTGCTATTTATGTATGAGAAATCGGTTGGAAACGTTCCTGATATCAGCACATTCTAGGTGTCGCCACCGCCGCCAATCTTATATGAATGCTCTGAAAAGTTAATCATTTGCATATTACAGCATGTTTTTTCTGTCGGTTAAATTTCCCGTCTGTGGCACGTCATCTTCGTCGTGTAGCAATTTTAATGGCCAGTAGTGTAGGTAACGTCACAATAAACATTTCTTATCATCAAGGCTCTTCCCGAATTCTGCATTCATCTCATCTGGCCACGTGCACCACAGGTAATATGTGAATCCTGACATCAACATCAACACTTTGTTATCATGAAGGTCGCCCCCTTTCCCGCTCCACGCGCCACCACGCGCTCCTAAGGCGTGGTGCGGCGTCTGCGTTGCTGCCGCTGAGTCAGTGGTCCATCAAATGCTCCACTAATGAATTAGCTCCCTGCGTGTGCTACAGGCTTTTACTACACCTGCCGCTCATAGTGGAATATTATATGAATAAGGAAATGTACCATAATTAATGGTTCAAATGGCTCTAAGCACTATGGGACTTAACATCTGTCCGCATTCGTGGTCGTGCGGTAGCGTTCTCGCTTCCTGCGCCCGGGTTCCCGGGTTCGATTTCGGTCAGGGATTTTCTGTGCCTCGTGATGACTGGGTGTTGTGTGCTGTACTTAGGTTAGTTAGGTTTATGTAGTTCTAAGTTCTAGGGGACTGATGACCATACATGTTAAGTCCCATAGTGTTCAGAGCCATTTGAACCAATTTGAACTTAACATCTGAGGTCATCAGTCCCCTAGACGTAGAACTACTTAAATCTATCTAACCTAAGAGCATCATACACACCCATGCCCGAAGCAGGATTCGAACCAGGGCGTAGCAGCAGCGTGGTTCCGAACAGAAGCGCCTGGAACCGCTCGGCCACAGCGGCTGGGCATAATTAATCTATTAGCTGGATTGAATAATTAAAGATTTGTTCATGTTCATCGAGGAATCAAGTTAAATGATTGAATAAAGAAATAAATGAATATGTGCACTGCTGCTTTCTCTGCCACTTCTTCACAAGTCTTCCCTGTCTTCTTAGGCCTACACACACACGAAGGTTCGACCCCAACTTGCCAACCAAGAGATACTCAAGTTTCACTCTGGTTTCTCCGCAGATATCCTTGTCCCTCTACAGATGGAATATACAAGTTGGCCAGAAAAAGCCTGAAAAGGTTGTAAGGGTGTTGCAGGGTAAGTTGCACTGAGAAATAACTGTCCAGCAGAAGTTCTATACCTTGCACAGTTCCCAAGTTAATTAGTAGTGAAGTTAGCCAACCAGGACGCTGCAAGCGCAACTTCAAGCGCCCTGCCAGATACAACTAGTGTTAGTTGTTCTTTTGGCGTAAATGATAAGGAACGAGACTGTTCAGCGCTTGCCACAGGTTCTTTCCTTATTATCGTCGCATTACAGTGTTTGTATCGCTGTCTCATTTGGTTTTAGAAAAACAAACAAAGAATGTGTTGAGCTACACTATCTCTGGCGGGCCGCTTCAGTTTGCACACACAAAGACCTGACTGTTAACTTGAATTCTAATTAACTTGCATCTAGGTTTCTTCTTCAACAATTATTTCTCAGCACAACCTACCCAACAACACCCCTGCAAGCTTTTCAGCCTTTTTCTAACCACACTGTATTACATATCCAGAAACTCCAAATGTTGTTAAACTGAAAGTTCTGTGTTATTCATATTCAGCTGCAACAGATAGACTGTACCATTGTTGCCCATATGTAAGAGCGGTGTGCTATGAATGTGTAGAGTATTGGCACAACAACAACGTGACTTCAGACGAAATGGAGCAATGCCTCAATGATTATACTCCCTTGTACCAAATCATGTGAGTGTTGACACTGTTACTATAACATTTGTGGAGGTTGTGTTGTGTTGGCAGAAGAGGCCGAGATGCACGCGTTTTAGCTCACGCAGGATGGCGTGAGGAGGGAAGAATTATACTTACGTGAGGTCTGGAACATGACAAGCAATGAGAATTCAGAAAGGGGACGTAATTAGTTAGGTGCTTAACTTTAATCCACTAATGATGAACGTCGATCTTGACGGTACATCATTCACAATATTATCAGTTCTGAATATATTCTTGAAGAATATGGCGCCCTGCTAGGTCGTAGCAAATGACGTAGCTGAAGGCTATGCTAAACTGTCGTCTCTGCAAATCAGGGTCTATATAGATCAGAAAATGAAGTTTTACGTTTAGTTAGGTTGACCTCAACTCGGAATTTTCGTCTACATAATTCCTGATTAACGCCATCTGTTTCATTACATATGAAGCATGCTGGTAATTGTCCCATGTTTGGTATATTATGTGTGCTTGACAGTCTCCAATACTCTTTACAAATGGGATTGCTTTTTAACTTCCATTTTGGTAGATCGTATTGTCTTTTGGGTGGGGAATGGATAAAAGTGTGGCCAGATGTCACTGTTAACCAAAATTTCCATTGGTCTGCAAACTGAAACTTCAATGAGGATGTTAAAGACATCCACAGCTGTAAAGTTGCCTTTGGCTGGACTGACAGTAAGCGTATAGACAGAGCAGTGACATACTATTTCCCTGCACACGCTTATTTCCCGACATAATATCACATAATTTCTTAAGTACATCTACATCTACATGACTACTCTGCAATTCACATTTAAGTGCTTGGCAGAGGGTTCATCGAACCACAATCATACTATCTCTCTACTATTCCACTCCCGAACAGCGAGCGGGAAAAACGAACACCTAAACCTTTCTGTTCGAGCTCTGATTTCTCTTATTTTATTTTGATGATCATTCCTACCTATGTAGGTTGGGCTCAACAAAATATTTTCGCATTCGGAAGAGAAAGTTGGTGACTGAAATTTCGTAAAAAGCTCTCGCCGCGACGAAAAACGTCTATGCTGTAATGACTTCCATCCCAACTCGTGTATCATATCTGCCACACTCTCTCCTCTATAACGCGATAATACAAAACGAGTTGCCCTTCTTTGCACCCTCTCGATGTCCTCCGTCAATCCCACCTGGTAAGGATCCCACACCGCGCAGCAATATTCTAACAGAGGACGAACGAGTGTAGTGTAAGCTGTCTCTTTAGTGGACTTGTTGCATCTTCTAAGTGTCCTGCCAATGAAACGCAACCTTTGCCTCGCCTTCCCGACAATATTATCTATGTGGTCCTTCCAACTGAAGTTGTTCGTAATTTTAACACCCAGGTACTTAGTTGAATTGACAACCTTGAGAATTGTACTATTTATCGAGTAATCGAATTCCAACGGATTTCTTTTGGAACTCATGTGGATCATCTCACACTTTTCGTTATTTAGCGTCAACTGCCACCTGACACACCATACAGCAATCTTTTCTAAATCGCTTTGCAGCTGATACTGGTCTTCGGATGACCTTACTAGACGGTAAATTACAGCATCATCTGCGAACAACCTAAGAGAACTGCTCAGATTGTCACCCAGGTCATTTATATAGATCAGGAACAGTAGAGGTCCCAGGACGCTTCCCTGGGGAACACCTGATATCACTCCAGTTTTACTCGATGATTTGCCGTCTATTACTACGAACTGCGACCTTCCTGACAGGAAATCACGAATCCAGTCGCACAACTGAGACGATACCCCATAGCTCCGCAGCTTGATTAGAAGTCGCTTGTGAGGAACGGTGTCAAAAGCTTTCCGGAAATCTAGAAATACGGAATCAACTTGAGATCCCCTGTCGATAGCGGCCATTACTTCGTACATGAAAATAATAACTTGATGTGAAATGTATCACAAATAAATGCTCTTTGAATTTTGCCACTTGTTGGTACAACCCACATATAAATCTGACGTCTGGTTCAAGAGTTATGTGAATTTCAATCGAGTTGTATGTCAGAATTCAGGAAGGTGAGCGACAAAAACGTTTGAGCAGTTTCAGCCAAGACGGCACAATGCATCTGTGCGAAGCGAGAGTGCGCTAAGTGGGCGAAATAAAGTTCACAAAAAAGGACGAAACCAAGAAGTCTCAAATGTTCTTGACGCTTGATGTAGGACTACTTCTGTCGTAACTAAAAGTAAGATGCAGTTTTAATGGAAAAACACCGCTTTTGCAAGAGCAGGAGAAACTTATCCCCAGCCCTGAACTGTGTAAGAAATAAAACAGTCCTTCATAAAAATGGGTAAACAGATCAAATAAAATTAATACAAGAAGTTCTCCGAGTGTGTTTACATGTGACTTTCAATGAGGCCCTTCTATGTAGCTAAACTGTGAATATTAGAAAAAGTGATACGTTTGAGGTCACAGTCTGCTATAAAGTTTCGTGTATTGATAGTGTCCCCTTGTTTCTCAGCAGTTAGCAATGGGTGTTGGTTGAGGTCCGGCCATGTAGCTGGTGACAGCTGAATCCCACTAGCACAATAAGATTTATGATATTGTTAGTTCATCCGATGTTTGGTTAAGTATTATGATGGGCAGTCGTGTAAGGGGTGCTCAAATGTTGTACTGTTTAACAGAGACTATAGCTACATATTTAGATGTGGTAATGTCAGATGAATAAAACTTACGTCATTCTGTTACATCCTGTCTCACGTTGGTACGGGTGAATAGGGCTTCGCTTATTCTTTTACTGTGCAAGCACTCAATACTATCGTGGGTTAGCGCACATGACTCTCTGATGCGGAAATTTAATAGTAGTGGAGAACCTTGTAGGTCAAAGTGACAAGCAGCATCAGAACAGACCTAACGTATCTCTTATAAAGTAACACACGGCAGCATATTTTGCTCGATATCCCACTGGGATCTCTAGTTCATCAGAGTTACTTCAGGAAGACGATTACTTTAAACTGGTGTCTTCCATGAAGGAATCTGGTGTCATGCTCATTTGTCTTTGATTTTCAATTGTTACGGTTGTAGTACAGCGTAACTGGATGACACAGAACCTTGACATGTTTTTAACACATGTTGGGTACTTGTTTCCTGGGCAACAAAGATCTTCCCAGGCTATCATTTAATTCAGATGCGGCCAGTTGGAGCAAAATGTTAGAAATAGTGCGGGTCAGGTAGGTCAGTAGAGTTATAACAGGTTTCAGCATCACTGATGTGGACCGAGTTGCAGAAAACATGAGGTAGTGCTAGATCGTGTTCACCTGTTATTCCTCCTGTTACAGCTGCAGGAAATTCTTTTCTAGAGAGATGTTGCATTTTTGTTATCCTTTTCACATAACTTGTAAAAACAGATGCATTAACATTAATGGCCAATGTAAAGTAGGTTACAAATTGACCCATCACGCGACCAGGAAACGGAACGAATACTGCTGGAGAATACACTGAGCGTAAAAGGTTTTTGTACGACGTTCTCCACGTAACACGGATTTTGAAAAGCTACACAGCTCGTTTTCTTTCTTTTCTTTTTTTTTTTTCGAGCCATGTAGGTCGCAGTCTTACGACAGTCCGTTAACCCATCACCGACGTCCGATAAGCATGCCAGGTGAGGCACGTAGTAGCCCGCCAGCGGCCCAGGCAAGCAGCTGACGGCCGTAAATCTGTCGGCAGAGCCAGGCTAGCTGGTACTGTCTGCATGAAGATGATGCTCTGGACACGGAGCAGCACGACACCAGAACGCGCCGTACGACTACTCCCACCTTGCACAGCAAATGGCGACATATCGGAGCACAACACTGCGACTGACGCATAGAAAGATGATCCAGAAGATCATTTTGCTACTGCTTGGCACTTTTGTAAAATATCGGAACAAAATGGCAGAGCGTAAGTGACAGTAGGCCATACATCACAGAGTGATCAGGGAGATATGAAGGCTGACAAAATTACAGTGAAGATCATCAATTCTTTAGAACTCAGTACTGGTATCGTATGTATTCTACCTGTGTTCAGTGTCATGATGAAACTGCTGTAGATAACCCAGAATGATATAAAAAAACTCAGATGAAAATGGAACTGCCTTTACTCAGCGCTAGTGATTCCGTAGCTGGTGTTACTGTTGCCACTTGCATAGTGGTGGAAGTCATTGTAGAGAGACTATGTCCAGATACCAAAGCCGATGGGCAAAATGTTTTGAGATTGTCTGTAATGAAGGTACACAGAAAACTGAAGACTGAATTAAAAATGGTTCTCAAAACTGAGATTTAGCATTTATTCTAACGTAAAACTGGAAATTAGTAACGTAAATTCCAGTCTAAAATTCGGAGATTCATTAATTGCACTCAGACGCAAAAATTGAACTTACTAACGAGGGATCAAATGTTGTGACTGAAATTTCTAACTTGGATTCGAAAGTGAGAAAGGGCATTAAAATCAGTTTCTCCATTACTAAGTAGTCAGACGTGAATGTTATTAATGCTAAGACAGGCTTGAAACTGAGTTCTCTGTGAAAACTTTGTGAAACCAGTGCACAAGAATCCGAGCAAAAACTCGCCACACACGAAGAAGCTATATGTAAATTCTTATATAGAATAAGAACTAATATACTACAAGAGCAGCGTACCCGTTTTACAAACCATGTAGAAAAGACAAACTGCATGAAAGATGTTGAGCGAAAAGGGAGGGATGTGTTTCAAAGTGTACTGTTGGTGCATGACACCACAACTGGTTGATACAGATAAACAAATTCAACAGTTGTATCAATGAATAGTATAGTGAGACGCATTAATATTTTCCGTAACGAAACTCTGTCTCGAAATCTCTCAGAAAATCCAAAGAGATTCTGGTCATAAGTTCAGCAGTGGTAAGACAAATTAATACCTGCGCTGCACGATAGCAATGGTAATATTACTGATGACAATGTCACTGAAGTGTGATTTCTATACACAGTTTTCCGAAATTTACGACGAAGTAAATATTTCAGGATTCGATTCAAGAACAGCTGCCAACATGATCAACATAGATGTAGGTGTCCTCGGGGAAGCGAAGTACCTTAAACTAATTAATAAAGGCAAGGCATCGAGTTCAGATCCTTTACCAATCTGGTTTCCTTCAGAGTATACTGATATAATAGGCGCATACGTGTCACTCACAGACAACCACTTACTCAACGAAAAACCCGTACCTAATGACGGGAATATTGCATAGATCATGGCAATACTCAGCAAAGTAAATATGAGTCATCAGCTGAATCATTGACCCTATCTATGTAGTAGATTTGTAGTAGGAGTTTTGAGCATATGCTCTGTTCAAACAATATGCATTAGCTCAAAGATAACCGTTTATTGTCACATGGTCAGTACAGATTCATAAAATATCGTGCTTCTGAAACACAACTAGCTTGTTATTCGCTCGAAGTAATGAATGCCGTCGCTAGGGGATCTCAGTTGATGCCATTTGTAACAAGAGACTTATAATCAAATTGCATACCAACAAAGTTTCGTTTCAGTTTTTCGACTGAACTCGTAATTTCATGTCAGAAATGTCACAACACGTAGTAGTAGGCGGATAATCATCTAGTAAAACGGAAATGATTTCTGACATTCCCCAACGTAGTTATATAGGCTTTCTTCTATTCCTAATCTATATAAACGATTTAGGATACAATCTGAGCAGTCCTCTTCCACTGATTGCAGATGATGTTATCATTTACCACCTGGTAAAGCTATCAGTTAATCAAACAAAACCAATTGGAGATTAATTCATGCATATCTGTATAGTGCACAAAGTGGCCTATCACTGTAAATAAAGATAAGTGTGAAGTCATCCACAGGGGTACTAAAAGGAACCGACTAAATTTCGGTTACACGATAAATGACACAAATGTAGAGACTATGAATTCAACTAAATTCTTAAATACAACAATTACGAATAGCTTAAATTGGAACCATCAGATAGATAATGTTGTGGGGAAAGCAATCCAAATACGTGCGATTTTTTGGTAGAACACGTAAAGGATAAAGCTTATCTACTAAACAGACCTCTTACACCACGCTTTTCCGTCGTCTTCAGGAGTATTGCTGCACAATGGGGGATCCGTATCAGACAGGATTGATGGAGGTCCTCAAAAAAGTTCAAAGAAGGTCAGCACATTTTGTGTTATCTCTAAATAGACTAGAGAGTGCCATGAATATGATACCTGAGTTGAAGTGTCAATCATAAAACAGGAGTGTTTTCTCGCGTTTTTTCATGAACGTTCAACCCCCAGCTTTCGCCTCCGAACGAGAAATACATGATGTATCAAACACAATCATCTGATATTAAAAAATCATAACTATTATTTGAGATATTTGCGTGAACAACGTCCTGTTGGAAAGAGCAAACTCTCTAGTTATTCACGGGTAGCAGCAGTGTGTGCCTGCTTCATTTGTAGTAAAAATGGTGTAGGGACAACAGAAAGCATTTTGTGTTCTACGTTTTGCGCAGGGTGCGTCAGTAATAACTGTTGAGCGTGACTTCCGTACTATATATGGCATGGATCCTATTGGAGCACAGAGCATTAGATGGTGGCATGAAAAATTCAGAGTTGCAGGTTGTTTTGCGTAAAATCAAATCCCCGGGCCGTCCCCAAGTGTCTGACACAGACGTCTAACGATACCACCATAGTTTCATAAGGAGACGCAGAAATCCGTTCGCCGTGCAGCTCGACAGCTCAGAATGCCACCTATATCTGTCTGGCGTGTTGTTGCATCGATGTTCAGACCAGTAATCATACACAATTCAGCTACTGCAGGCTCTTCGTGATGGTGAAAAACAAAAACGCGTTGACTTCTGTTATTTCGTTCTTGGCAAGACGGCGGATAACACTTTTCTTCCGTGCTGAGTTTTCAGTGAGGAGGCAACATTCCATTCAATTGGAAAAGGGAACCGACGTGATGTGAGAGTATGGGGTACGGAATAGCCATATGAAGTTGTACAACATGAGAGGTACTCTCCAAAATGTAATGTGTTTTTTGTAGTTTCACGGGAAATGATTTATGGTCCATTTTTCTTTTCCGAGAACACTGTTACAGGAAGCATATATCTCGATATACTTGAGAATTTTCTGTTACCACAGTTAGACATTGATTCGAACGACTTCATTTACCAGCAGGATGGGGCACCTCCACAATGGCATCTGGAAGTGCGGGAATTTTTAAATCTCAGGATTACTGGACGATGGATCAGTCGCACTGGCCCAAATTATCAGCCATACATTACTGGCTTCCAAGGTCACCTGACCTGACTGTATGTGACTATTACTTGGGGGGGGGGTTATAAAAGACTGTTTATAGGCCTCCATTACCAAGAACAATGGATGAACTGAGACATTGGATAACAGCTGCTGTGGAAGTTGTAACTCAAGACATGCTCGCTGTAGTGTGGGAACGATTTGAATACCGCCTCTCAATGGGGGCATATTGATTACCTATGAAAAGGCATGAAGAAAACTTTCTGAGTTCTCTGTTCATCAAAACACAAGATTCATTTTATATGTTTATTAGTTCCATAAATATAGACGTGCCAAATCGGATGATTCTTTTTGATACACCCTGTATATTGTTGGCGCCAACATACATAAGGAGAAATGAGCATTATAATAAAATAAGAGATATCAGAGCTCGCACAAAATGATTTAAGTGTTCGTTTTTCTCGCGAGCTATTCGAGAGTGGAACGGTAGAGAAATAACTTGAAGGTGGTTCGATGCAGACATTTACTTGTGAATTGCGGAGTAGTCGTATAGATTTAGGTGTCGACAATATTCAGAAGTTGCCTCTTAACAGACGCAGTATTTACTAGATAACTCGTGGCCTAGGCGTTGTGTCTTCGACTAGTAATCAAAACATCCTGGTTCAGGGGTTAGATCCCAGCCATTGTTAAAATTTGGAAAAAAAATCAACAGCCATGATGACCGAAAACTCCTCGTATAAGGAGTCATCCTCGTTCAGCCAAAGGCCTTGTCGGAACGGTTGGGGGAAGGCGGGAAGACTTCTTGTCCATTGGGTGGAGGGGGGGGGGGGGGGGGGGAACTGTCTCTACATGACGAAAGAATTAGCCATGATCAGTGGTATGAGAAAGAAGCAGGCAATGGAAACAACTACATCAAAGGCACACGACGCTTATCCAAACGGCACCTTGTCTTTAGTTGAAGAAGTTCCATGATAATCTCTCCGTTGGCAAAAGATTCCGTATTAGTCTCCTATTTGTGAGTCTGGGAGGGAACTGACTATATGGGGGAGGCCCTGAGAAAAAGATCGAGTAACCAGCGAAGGGATCCCCATTGACATCTACGTCTACATGTCTACTCTGCAAATCACACTTTAGCGCCTGGCAAAGGGTTCATCGAACCATCTTCACAATAATTCTCTTATTTCACCTTCGAACAGCGCAAGGAAAAAATGAATACCTGTATCTTTCCATGAAAGCTCTGATTTCCCTTATTATATTTTGATAATCGTTTCTCCTGATGTAGATCGCTGTCAACAAAATATTTTCGCATTCAGAGGAGAAATTAGGTGGTTGAAATTTCTTGAAAGATCCCGTCGCAACGAGAAGCGCCTTTGTTTTAGCGATGTCTAGCCCAAATCCTGTATCATGTTCGTGATATTCTCTCCCCTAAACTTTCTCGATGTACTTAATTAATACTATCTGATAAGGATCACACACTGCGGAGCAGTACTCGTAAAGAGGACGGACAAGCGTAGTCATTAGTAGACCTGTTGCATCTTCTATGCGTTCTGCCAATAAAATACAGTCTTTGGTTCACCTACCCCACGACTTTTCTTATGTGATCATTCCAATTTGAGGTGTTCGTAATTGTAATTTCTAGGTATTTAGTTGAATTTAGGGCCTTTATATTTGATTGATTTATCGTGTAATCGAAGTTTAACGGATTGGTGATTATTTCACACTCTTCAATATTTATAATCAGTTTCGATTTTCGTACCATACAGATAGCTCATGCAAATCGCTTTGCAATTGGTTCTGATGATTGCTAGACGATAAACAGACAGCATTATATGCAAACAACCTAAGTCGACTGCTCAGATTGTCGCCTAAATCTTTTGTAACGTTCTTTTACATATAAAAAATTTTTTTAAGATAACGTTGAATGAATTTCTGAACTGTGGAATGGATACAGAACTCCAACTGTCGTGTGGCGTGTTGTAACTACAAGTGGTATGCTTACTCTGTGTTATTGTTAACAAACTTTACGAATCTACTCCAAATACCAATAAAGAAATACAGTCACTGCAAAATACATTTAGCCCCTTAGGCACTGAATTATCTGGCCCTGTTCAAAACGGATAACTATGGTCCTTGTACACATAACAAATAAATTAAACTGTCTTATCTCTAGAGCAGCAACGATGGAACGTGATATATTCTGGTCTCTCATAGAAAAATGTAAATTGTAAAACATGCTCAGCAATGTGCAATGCTGGCCACAATACTTGAAGTGCACATGAAATTCATTTAAGAAAATCCAGCTTCTTTGAAATGTATATGACATGTCTAAGCATTCATGGTGGTGTCTGTTTGTTCTATATCGTGTCTCCCTACCACTTTCGCGCAACGACGCTCTGAGCGTGTTTTTTAGGGAATTAACTAGTTTGAACCTGGGACCTGTTGCTGGTAAGGAGACGCCAGACCACACATGACATGTAGAATTCAGAAGAGTTCAGTGAGACTAGCGATGATATAACCAAATACTAAATGATCTCAGCGTCAGCTCCACTGCACTCCCTGTAAAAAGAATCTTAATACTAACTAACTAATTTTTAGTTAGCTGGTAAAATAACGTCGAAAAGGCACTTAAGTTTACCATTGGAAATTTTATTCTACTCACAAAACATTGTTTATAAATTGAACTATTGATAAAGGGAAATGTTTTAATACAGGATGGTAAAAACCAACTGCGTTCAACAAAAATGTGAACGAATATTCCCTGAATGGGTTTCCAAGTTCTACAATCGTTCGAAGGATGACCTATGCCATATCACATCTATAATCTAGGTTTAAATTAAGTTTGACAAAAGAAAAAACTATCAAAATGGTCTACAGTGACCCTAAATTATCTTTAATTACTTATCTAACTTGTCGTAAATTACAGTGGCTGATGTGGCTTCTCAATAACTATACAAAAGAAAAATCATCGCGTTTCAGATCTGTTCTTCAAGTGGCAAATGTGAACACCATGAGTTTTAATTAACGATCGACACTAGTATTACGCAAAAAAGGGGGTGTAACAGATGAGACTTCTGCAGTTCTGAGTGAAGCCTTATGCGCTTAAAAATGCGGCATCGCGTGCGTTCATTACCTTGTCAGTGTTTAGGCAGCGTCAGGGTAGCGGCGGGCAGCACAGCTCCGCTCACCTCGCCATCTCGGAACTAACTCTCTCCTAACTTCTCCTTACTACAATTTACCGAAGTTTGTTTAAAAAAACTATCTGGCTGTGCTTTTATCTGACCAATCAGGGTCTCAATGTTAGCCTTAAGCTCCACCTACAAAAATTCTGTCTATCCAATGAGAAACGTTATACTTTTCATGGTGGGGCAATGTTTTTAAAGTTTGCAACGTAACAGAGACGCTAAAAAGTCTCACGCTAAAACCTGCAGCTGGTGTGGTCCTTTTAGCGTTATCGTAAGATCTATACCGTTTTTCTGGAGGGCTCTAGCTTTTAACATGGGCTAGGGGGGTGGTCCTTGACGTAACAGAGGCGCGAAAAAGTCACACGCTAAAACTTGCAGGTGGTGTGGCCCTTTTTGTGTTATCGTAAGATCTATACTGTTTTTCCGGCGGGCTCTAGCTTTTACCATGGGCTGTGGGTGGACCTAGCGGTTAGCTGGAAACGTGGGTGTCCGTCCCTTACCGTAGGGCCTTCTAGCTTAACACGGTTCTGCTCTCGGCTTCTGTTCTCGTTTCTCCCCTCGGAACTGCGTCGGTCTCACGGTGGGAAGGTATGACATGCATTTAGGCATTCTTGTGTTACTCTGTGGTATTCCATTTGCTCACTCGTTACTCGTATTACTTTGGTTAATTTAATGTCACGATTTATTCGGAGCTATGTGACATACTACTGGATTTGCTTATCATAGCAGGGTTTTCATGGAAGGTGTTGGATTTGCCTGACACCTTACATATCACCACCCTTCGAACTTCATTTTTGCACTTAATATAGGCAATGATTGAATCGTTGTCTAAATCAGTCAAAAATGCGTGCGTGTGCACTTTATGTCATTTGATAATATATTTTGTACTCATTGCGTATATACTTTGTCATTTCTGAATATGTTTTGTACTCAGTGCATGTGCACTCTATTTAATTTCTTAATAGGTTCTGCACTTATCAATGATGTATATACTCTGTGACTGTAGACAAAGTAGCTAAATAGATTATAGAAAAATTTGTTGCTCATGGCAAGTCCAACTGACTCACCATAGCTGCCAAATTCCCCCCCCCCCTCCCACCCCCCGACCCCCAGTGGGGGTTATGTAAGAGGTCCATGATTAAAGAATTTGTTGCTAGTGCAGTCGAGCAGATGTAATTTCGAAGGATTGTTCACGCGCTGCCTGCGATATGTAAGCTAGAAGAGAATCTGAGACCAAAGAGCAGTATTCACTGCAATAAGAACTGTGTGTTAATAGAAGTAAGTTGTTACTAGCGAGCAGTCGTGTCTGGTGTATCGTGTTGGCTGGGCCGGTCGTGTGCAGCGATGGCGGAGCCTGAGCGTTGTAGGATAAGGTAAAAGCAGCCTCGCGCATATGTAGTATTGTTACATCAAGTCCCATGTAATTGTTTTTAAAAAAATCTGTTAATAATAATCTTTCTCATAAAAAGTAAGTTTTGACATTCATCTTAATTTAAAGAATTCACTAATTTCTCCAATCCTTGGTCATCCCGATTATTGAAAAGAAAAATCAGTTCTTTCCTTTTATATAAGACAAATCTATCGGCCAGCATTGCACTTAACTGCTCCAGGAAAATTGCTTATAGGAGCATCTATATACGCGTTATCCGGCGATCTAATTAAGTTAAGATTTTTCAGTTTATTCAGAATGATGTATCAGGGCCATGACGCAGCATTGCTGACGTCCAAAACTTACCAGGTTAAATTGACAGTCAATTATTGAAAGGTTATAAGTGAGTCGCATTTTTTATTGAGAGATTAATCACGTTTTATTATTGATACGTTACGCAATTTTCCTGTTGGTAGATTATACTGAATGTGAACAACATAATTATATTTTTTTACTGTTGAGAGGTATAGGAATTTGTGTTTTGAGGTTACACTAAATGAGAATATTATTCATATTATTTTATTTTGTGGGGAGGTTACAACCTCACTGACAGGAAACCACGAATTCAGTCACATAACTGAGACGATATTTCACACGCACGCAATCTGATAACAAGCCTCTTTTGAGATAAAGTGACAAAAGCTTTCTGAAAAGCTAGGAATACGGAATCAATTTGAAATCCCATGTCGACAGTATTCAACACTTCATGTTAGTAAAGAGCTTGTTGTGTTTCACAAAAACGATGTTTGGCAACTCCATGTTGACTCTGTGTAAACAGACCGTTCTCTTCGAGGTAGTTCATAATGTTCGAACACAATGTATGTTCCAAAATCCTGCTCCATCATATGTGCCTGTAATTTAATGAACTACTCCTACTGTGTTTCTGGACTACTACCTGTGTAACATTCCAGTCTTTGAGTACGGATCTTTCGTCGAGCGAGCGGTTGCATATGAGAATGGGGAATGTCCGAAGTTTGAACATGGAAGAGAAGCTATAAAATCTGAAAAGGGAAACGCAGAGGCTCAGTCTACACACAGTGGCACCGTGGGTTGAGGTTCGGTGGCGGAGGGGGGGGGGGGGGTGAAATGGGAGGAAGACATGAATTTCTGTTTGGATGAATAGAGTAAAATCAACCGCAGCAGAAATGACATAATGTGAATAGGAATTTTTATGAATAGGGAAGTAGAACCGAGAGTGAATTACTGCTAACAGTACAGTTATACGGTAGTTCTCATCAAAATATACAGGAAAACAGTGCCAACCACAATAGTTAAGGTATGCTTGCCAACGTCACAAGCAGAAGATGAAGAGATACAGAAAGTATATGTGGATATTCCTTACGGACATACACACGCAATTTCACATAGTTTCGCACAAAGGGTGTAACATCGTAGTGATTTATTTAGTTTCATAATCGAAGAAACGTCTTTTTCAGAAATATCTAGATCGAAATATTATATCACTTCTGCGACCTCATTGTGGAGACATAGAAACTCTAAGAAAAGCAATGTAAATGTCGTGGACAGTTTTGACGTAAAAGGATTAATCATTAAAATGGGATTAACATTGCAGGTTAATCATTTACATCTGTACATGCACATGCACAGAGGCGATTTCAGGTGAAACGACAAACGGTCTTGAAAACACCTCGAAAACAGAAGTAAGACTAACAGTGTTCTCAAAACGTTTAGGAAACTACCCTTGCGATTCTTTCAAAGCCACAATGAATTCCTAAAACCCTGTGTTTTCTTTAACGGCAGTGAGATTATGGAACAGGGGTGTGTTTCTCAGAATCTGCATAAAATAAGAAAGAGGTTGTTTCTTACCTTGCAGTGTCTTACTGTGGGCAGTGTACAGTCAGTTCCACTTAAAATGCGAGGTCTGGAACCCATTCCAGATGTTCTAATTCTCATTCCTGCACTCCTTTTTCCTTCCTAAATTCAACAATAGCGGGTTTTAAATAAAAAATCGTTTCAGGCGTGCCCCTTGACTTAACGAAGCTACTTTGCAGAACTATATATAGTCTCCGTACACTTCGTTCAGTCCCATCGAAAAATGTTGCAACTGACACTAGAATAATGTGTGCGACTTAAGAAATTTTACTATTCACACTCCTAAGATCTTCGCGAGGTGCATGCCTGAAAATTTAGCACAAAGTGCTTCTTGATGTACAGAAGAATGAATGTCGCCTGTTAATCATTGCAATTTTTTGCTCTTTGTTGTCAATCTTTAAGTTCCTACTGCATAATCCTCTAACGTCGTTTCATAGTAAATTTCCAGCAAACATCGCCTGCCTGGCTACATAATAGATATTCGGAATTTTCATCCCTCTCATCTGTCATTCCCATTCATTATTAAAGGCTTGTGACGATATATCAGTAGATTGTCTCATATTGTGCAAGTATCCACTGGACGTGTGAACGTCCTTAACATCACGACCCAATATCGACGGAGAGACAGCGCTATAGTACGATTCTGGCGAACGGAAGAGTTGTGCCGACCGAAAAATGCAACACCGCAATGCTAAGTGAAATGTCACATTGTAACGAGAGGGCCTTGTTCCGTGAAGGACAGAGCAAATCTGGGACGGGCTGAGCCGTGGCCCGCGTGCGTCTGGAACACCCGATCCGTGAGAAGTCCGGCTCGCATTAGCCAACCCTGCCCAAGGCAACAGGTGGCTTAATGAACGTATCTTTTTCTTCATATAATTAATTGACCTATAAAAAGCGTTCGTTATTATAAAGTGGTATATGGTCTTTGAAAATCTCAGAAAAGTACAGTGATGGAAATCAAAAGAGTTACACCATGAATGTTACACAATCAACACCTTGAACGAATGCTAAAAAGAGCACACATGCCTAGTAAGCAGGACACCCGAGTTCGATTCCCAGCCTGCGCACAAGTTTTCACTCTCTGCTTCAGTCAATATACCTAAAATCATATCTGTGTGAGACCAGTAAAGTCTCTGTAATTGTCCCACTTCATTTGCGAAAGAAAATTGGAAAATGAGGTAAAATTCTGGGTAACTGGATATCAACAATAACATTCACTGATGACATTTCCTTGTCTGTGAAATCAGCAATAATTATAACAGCTGTTCAGTGGAACAAATGGTCCTGTAACCTTAAGTGTGGTGAGAATAAATCAAAGAAAAAACAAGTGGATAACGGACAGTGTAGGAACCGGGAAAGAAGAAAGTCAAAGCGTTGGGGATGTAGTGTTACAGAAGGAGCCCGGAGAAGTGGGAAAACTGTATAATAAAACGAGATTCTCCACAGAGTCGGTGTGGAAATCCATAAGCAGGAAATAGGATATGACAGTTGGACACGAGAACATGTGATGAGACGGGAGGTAACATCTATAGTTCTTGAAGGAGCCACAGAAGGTAAACATCTAATGGCGGACAGTGATTAGAATATATAAAGGAAACTTCCTGGCAGATTAAAACTGTGTGCCGGACCGAGACTCGAACGAGGGAACTTTGCCTTTCGTGGGCAAGTGCTCTGCCAATTTCCCGCGAAAGGCAAAGATCCCGAGTTCGAGTCTCGGTCCGGCACACAGTTTTTAATCTACCAGCAAGTTTCGTATTAGAACATACTTCACTGCAGAGTGAAAATCTCATTCTTGAATATTTATAAAGGGTGACCCAAAAGAAAGTTAACATTTGAAAATTCAATGCTTCACCAAGTAATAGAGGTATGGAAGTAAAATTTGACACACATGCTTGAAATGACATGGGGTTTTACTGAAACCAGGAAAGTGCACAAAGTGACCAACAGATGACGTTGCATAAGCAGCACATTTAATTTTTAACAAAGACGATGTTCCTTATAACAAATGCTTTATCATAAAGTCGACCGTCACTCATCCGTAAGTCGAGGGAAAATGTTGTGACCAACACTTTACAGCATATCGGTAGGAATGGTGAGAAACTGGGGTTGGATGTTGTCTTTTTCCATACCTAATCACGGTAGACTTAGAGCTTCAGGTAACACTAGCAGTTGAAAGAAGCACCGTGCATCTCCTCGAAGAGGAAAGGTCAGATCACAATTGATGTAGTAAATCCTCATCACACCATGACTTCCTCGTCACACAGCTGGGTTTCTACGACAGTTCTAGGATTTCCGGTCGCCCAGTTGTAGGCGTTGACAAACCCTCAGGGTGTGAAATGGATTCGTCGGTGTTGTTGTTCAGTACTATCTGTCGGCCAATATTTGCATTCGATTTTGGTTTCAGTAAAATTCCATATCATTTCAGGCTTGTGTGTCAAGTTCTACCTCTCTGCCTACATTATTCCATTAATTAGTGCATTTTCAAATGTTAACGTACTATTGGGTCACCTTGTAGCTTAAACAGTGGAGAATGTTGAGTGTAGATTCTTCTCTGAGGTGAAGAGATTGGCATAAGAGAGAAAACCCTAGAGAGCAGCATCAAACCAGCCTGATACATCATGACCCCCGCCCCCTCCTCCACCAAGAAAAAAGCAGACATCGAATCAACGACAACAACAAGAACATCAGTCATCAGGTACCCGCCCGACTTCTTGGGTAAGTTACAAAACACTAGGTCCCATGCAGGAGTTGGTCACGAGAGATATGTATATTATTAAAAAAATTACTTAATCTAGTTAGTTATACTACCTAGCACTTAATGCGAACAATTATGGTATAGTACACTGTCATGTCAACTGCACTCGTAATATATTTTATGTATGGCACCAAACTCCTAATACACTCCTGGAAATTGAAATAAGAACAACGTGAATTCATTGTCCCAGGAAGGGGAAACTTTATTGACACATTCCTGGCGTCAGATGCATCACATGATCACACTGACAGAACCACAGGCACATAGACACAGGCAACAGAGCATGCACAATGTCGGCACTAGTACAGTGTATATCCACCTTTCGCAGCAATGCAGGCTGCTATTCTCCCATGGAGACGATCGTAGAGATGCTGGATGTAGTCCTGTGGAACGGCTTGCCATGCCATTTCCACCTGGCGCCTCAGTTGGACCAGCGTTCGTGCTGGACGTGCAGACCGCGTGAGACGACGCTTCATCCAGTCCCAAACATGCTCAATGGGGGACAGATCCGGAGATCTTGCTGGCCAGGGTAGTTGACTTACACCTTCTAGAGCACGTTGGGTGGCACGGGATACATGCGGACGTGCATTGTCCTGTTGGAATAGCAAGTTCCCTTGCCGGTCTCGGAATGGTAGAACGATGGGTTTGATGACGGTTTGGATGTACCGTGCACTATTCAGTGTTCCCTCGACGATTACCAGAGGTGTACGGCCAGTGTAGGAGATCGCTCCCCACACCATGATGCCGGGTGTTGGCCCTGTGTGCCTCGGTCGTATGCAGTCCTGATTGTGGCGCTCACCTGCACGGCGCCAAACACGTATACGACCATCATTGGCACCAAGGCAGAAGCGACTCTCATCGCTGAAGACGACACGTCTCCATTCGTCCCTCCATTCACGCCTGTCGCGACACCACTGGAGGCGGGCTGCACGATGTTGGGTCGTGAGCGGAAGACGGCCTAACGGTGTGCGGGACCGTAGCCCAGCTTCATGGAGACGGTTGCGAATGGTCCTCGCCGATACCCCAGGAGCAACAGTGTCCCTAATTTGCTGGGAAGTGGCGGTGCGGTCCCCTACGGCACTGCGTAGGATCCTACGGTCTTGGCGTGCATCCGTGCGTCGCTGCGGTCCGGTTCCAGGTCGACGGTCACGTGCATCTTCCGCCGACCACTGACGACAACATCGATGTACTGTGGAGACCTCACGCCCCACGTGTTGAGCAATTCGGCGGTACGTCCACCCGGCCTCCCGCATGCCAACTATACGCCGTCGCTCAAAGTCCGTCAACTGCACATATGGTTCACGTCCACGCTGTCGCGGCATGCTACCAGTGTTAAAGACTGCGATGGAGCTCCGTATGCCACGGAAATCTGGCTGACACTGACGGCGGGGGTGCACAAATGCTGCGCAGCTAGCGCCATTCGACGGCCAACACCGCGGTTCCTGGTGTGTCCGCTGTGCCGTGCGTGTGATTATTGCTTGTACAGCCCTCTCGCAGTTTCCGGAGCAAGTATGGTGGGTCTGACACACCGGTGTCAATGTGTTCTTTTTTCCATTTCCAGGAGTGTATCAGCATGGGGAGTTAACAGAGTCCAACGCCGAGTACTTCTGGTGTCTAGAAGGGAAATCTAAGATTTTGCCTGGGTTTTCCTAGTTTTATTTCTCTGCCTTTCGTGTGGTTTCAGTTAAACATAACCAGGATAACTTTCCAGGAACAATACTCAAAGTTAGTCAACATAGACGTAATTTCTCTAATTGATGATGAATATAAGATAGTACTACGTAGAATGTGAGTGTTTTCACGCACTCGGCAACAGACTATAGCGATCAAAACAATTGAATTATTATCCACACTGAGCGCGCCGCGCCGCGCCTAGCCGTTCCGAGGCGCGCTCTGTGGTTCCAGTTGGAGCGCACGCATGTCTGAAGATGGAGCAAGCCAAGATTGTGAGTGCCGCATTTACTGTGCTGTACCATTAGTTCAGGTAGAAGAGGAAGAATCGTCGTCATTGGGTAAACCCAGTGTTAAAGAGTAGGACATTATACGGTGGAAATGATCTTTTCAGTGAACTACTTGCAGGCGACAGTGGACAGTTCGAAAACTTTTCTCAAATGTCTTTCGGAGACTTGGAATATCTGTTGAAAGTGATCGAACCAGACATAATGAAGAGAGACTGGCAATAACTTTGCGCTTTCTGACAACTGGAGATTCCTTTACAAGTCTGATGTATCTGTTCAAAATAAATAAACAATGTATATCAACGATTCTCATCGAAGTTTGCACCGCTCCCAATAATGCACTGAATCCCTTTACGAAGGTAAGAAGTTACTATTGTTCATTGTCGTTAAATGAAACCATCCTTTTCAAAGGACTTGTAGTTATTTGCATAAAGTTGTTACCTGTCCGCAGTCAAATGTGTACTAGGTAAAAGAGGTTGAGGGCTGATAGCATTACATCAAAGAAAGTTCCTTACAATCAATTATTTATTGAGTGCAGTTTTGTTATTCGTTACAACCTTATGTACGTAAATATCCGCATACAAACAAAAATGTCTGAAATACATTATTGTTAATAGAATGTGCTTAATCAAATGTATTTATGGAGCACTACAAAGAAGTATATGGTGGAGGTTCTTGGAGCAGATCTGAATTTGGTATACGGAGCGAGATAGTCATGTTGTTCATTGCTGCTGCTTGGTTGAGTAGGGACAACCGTTTGATGAGAGACGAGCACAGGTGACTGGGAGTGACTCGAAGGAGAAGCTGCGGAATAGGACTGCATTGTGAATAGCGGTAGGTGGGGAACATGATTGATTCGCGGAGAATGAACGACAGAAGGAGACGAACTATCTGATGTCAGATGATGTGCATACAAATGAGTCTCGGCATCGAAAATCAAATTGTTTATTCTGTGCATTAGCACTGATCGCCTGAGTGTGTCAAATTTGCGGAACTTCATTGCAATATGTTCCCCGAATGTGGAACACTCGTCGGGACATACATTTCTCACACTTTCCAAAATGCCTTAGGCTTTCATGAGCATCGGATCTTCTTTCTTCTTACGTTTACTGGCCGGTTTTTTGGGGACTGGAAAACCTTTCCCCTGTACGCCATTCCTTCTTCTTTGTTAATAGGAGGTGACGCGCCAGGACTCTCCGGAGTAGTGTCATTTAGATGTAATACTTCTTCGGCGACATTTACCGTAGAATCCTGTTGGCTTTCTTCATCACCAGAACTCTGAAATGAAACGTTACGCTATAATGTATTAGGTTTGACAGTAAATGCCACAGCCAGAATTATGTTTCATTATGGTACAGTACGAAGTAATTTCTCTTCCTTTAATTCACTTACACGGCTAAATCGATTCTACAAGTAGCAATATTTCTTGGCGAACTCGGAAATTCCACTAGTGTGACAAGTACGGTTAAATTTGTGAACAATGGTCGATGGATTTATATCGGATGATTTCTGAAGTCAGACATGATGCCATTGATTGTTAACAACATATTCTGTGTTTATGGTACCAGTGAGAGTGTCTCGCTCCTTCAGGAATTCAAATAATGGGAAAGCAAACCAGTTACTATTGTAAGTGTCTGTCAGCCCTTAAACAATAGTGCGATTTTGTAATAAATGTAAATGGGAAACTGTGTTGTTAGAAACATTGTTTATGAATAGTTACCTTTTCCAGTGCCCCTCGACTTCTTCATTTTCATTTTCTCCCTTCTGTAGGAAGACAACAATGATGTCATTTTTTTTTTTTGTTGTTTCTTCGATTCCACAACCGACGCCACTCGCGACCCACTACCAAGCATTACTTTTTTTGGTTTTCATGTGGTAATTATTGTCTTTTGGGTCCCACAGTTCCCGCCTTTGTCTATACAGCTCTATGAGGTTCTCATTTTGCTTCCTGTCCCACTCCATAAGGGACACCTACGCGAGAACACACGATCTGTCACCGCGAATTGACGCACGCAATGAACTACCGCGCCCGCCAGCCCAAGCCCCATCTAAACTGAGCGCGGGCAAACGCGCCACTCCCTCTGATGTACCGACGGCAGCCGGAACACTGCGCGGCGCGGTGCAGCATAGCGGGGTCGGGCACGGCGCGCTCAGCGTGGACCCGCCTTGAAAGCACTAACCCACCAGAATAACCACCAGAGAAATTTGGCTAATAAATTAAAGAGTAACATTTTATGAAGTAGGACACCAGAACACAGTAGGCTTTCAGTTTACTCAGTAAAAGTCGAGCCGAAAGAAAACATAACTTTAAAATGCATGAAACAAACTCGTCGCTTCCTAAGATAGAGGGCCGGTTCTTATTTCAATTTAGAGTGGCCCATGGTCAAAATATAACATTCATTCTTTCAACATACTCTATACTGGCAAGCATATACCCAAGCACGACAAGCAGGACCTTTTCCCAAACTAGAAAGCGTTGTGAACGATCGATCACAATAAAGTTATTGATCTATGTTACTGAAATTGTCTTATCGCTGATAAGATTATAGAGACATTTTCTTTCTTCACTCGCACTATGTTGCACTTTGTAGCAGTACTTATGTCTAACGCTTCTTGACTGTAACAGCAGTTTTCCCGAGTTACCTCTTTTCTGTGCTGCTTATACAATCTGTGTTCAATCGTAACGACCTACGTCTGCTACATATCGCGACTAATTCGAATTTAGAATATGAGTAATTTTGTCACCTCCTTCACTCAACATACCGTTTCTTTTCGTTTTTTCTCATCATATAGGCTTTGCATTATCTCAAAGCAGATAATTCACGTTTTAATATGAAGTCAGTTATATTTCTAGAATACAGTCAATGACATAAAATAGTACATATTTTATATGAGTGTCTTATGTTAACAGCAGTAGTATCGGTACATACTGCCTGATCCAACGTGTTTCCATTTCTGACGTTATGTGATTTAGGTCATGTGACATAGTGACTTTATCAACCTTGTCACTGACGTCATCAGTGAGGTTATCGCTAGTGTCAGTGATGCTATCACTCTTAAGAGTGTGAAGCTACGCCACTCCTACCTCACCTCTCCTTCCCACCCTCCTTCTATCTGCAACTAATCATAGTGCAGTGGTACAAATCTTAAATGGCAGAAACAGACCAACCAAAATTAGAAACCATGTCCTCCTGCCCCTAACTGCAATCAGTCACAAAGCACAGTGCTCCTTATCTCCAGCCAATCATACTGCTGAATATATCCAAGAGGGCAGAAGCAACCCATTTGGTTAATGGAAAATTTAAAATACTCTCTCCCCCCAATCATCCCTCCCTCCATACCATCACAGCACAGCAAAAAGTTGCAAACAGACTTATTGTGTGCTTTACACCCCACGCCTCCCTCTGTCTCCCCCTTCTACCACCAATCAAACAGAGCGTAGTGGTAAAATGGTGTCAAAGCTCATTATTTCTCACGCACACATCAAATCGCACCCCTCCCCTATTCCTTATCATCTACATCTATATCTACACGGATACTCTGCAAATAATAGCGCAGTATTCAAAAACATTGCAAGAGCTGATGGTACCAATTATTCGATCTCCCCCCCCCCCTCCGGCAATCAGTCAGTCAGAGCAGAGTTTTAAATGATGTGCGAAAATGGTGCCAGATAAGTAGTGAAAAATTATGTAACTCACTTGCAAGTCTAATATATTCATTACTTCTTTGAAACTCTAATATATCTATATACTTTTTACGTCAAAAACTATACTTTCGAACACCTCTCTCAATTAAATGGATCTTACCTCTCTGTATTTCATATGTCAAAATACTGTGCAGACATGTGATCCCTCTCATGTAAAGTAATCTCTCCCCCCAACCTCTCTCTCTCTCTCTCTCTCTCTCTCTCTCTCTCTCTCTCCCCTCTCTCTCTCTCTCTCACACACACACACACACACATAAACACACACAAACCCTCATGTCTCATCTCATACATGTTTTTGTGTACATCTGTCTCGTCATTAGATGTCACCTCATAAGGAAGAAGTATAGATATTCCATCTCTCTAACTTTTCGTTACTCACTCACAGACATACATAGGGCATAAGATGATCACCATTCCCATCTTAGGCGCCTGCCGTTCCCCATAGTTGGTCACCATTCTCCTTAGGAGGCTACCATTCCCAAGGTGGTAACAATTCTCTAATAGTGGGCTACTATTCTGCTAAATCACTGAAATTTCCAATTTGGCTAGCTACCATTCCCTGTTAAGTGGTCATCATTCCCTTATTAGGTGGTTACTATTTCCATAGCTGGCCACCACTCTCCTTTTGGAAGGGCATCATTCCCTCCTAGTTGTCCACCGGCAAATGATAAAAGCTTAGCACTAAATGGTAAATGCTAAATGTTAAACGGTAACGCTAAAATCCAATGGCATAATGCCTTTTGATTACTATTCACCATTGGTCACTGAACATTTGTGGTCATTGACTAACACTGTTCACTAACTATCAGAGAACTCTATCACTGATTATTGACCACCGCTGAGCCCCAGCCTTCACTAATCACTGTAAGCATAATTATGGGTCTCTACGAAAGTTTGTGATGGTGTTAAATTAAATAACTTCTGTGAAAGTCAAAGATGATTGTGTACATAAACATACGTCTGGTAGAATATTATTAAAACAACTTTATTCCAGGGTCACAAAGTTATGCAAATATATCGTAAATTGGTGGTAAGGTCTTATGGGACCAAACTGCTGAGGTCATCGGTCCCTAAGCTCACGGACTACTTAATCTAACTAACTTTCGCTAAGGACAACACACATACCCATGCCCGCGGCAGGACTCGAACCTCAGACAGGGGTAGCCGCGTGGACCTTGACAAGGCCCCCTAGACCACGCGGCTACATCGCGCGGCGAAGTTATGCATTGCTAGTGTACACATTGTTAATGCGACTAACGTACTCACCTATATGCCCAGTAATCATTTCCTGTCTCACACATAACTGTACCAGAACTGCATTATTACTTTAATATATTACAGAGAAGTAAAAGGAAAAAACAAACAATATGTAATACCTTTATTTTATAAAAATTTCCACAGGGATCCGTTACAGTTTATAATATCACATACAGTGGAATTATATGAATGTGGTGGACATTCTACATAATCATCCACACTTTTTACAGGACTATACACTGCGAACAGTAGTTTTAAGGAATAACATGTTCATATTACAAGATATTGCTCGGATGTTTCACAATGTATGCTGTAGAAACACAGAAGTGTAAAGCACATTCTACGTCATCCACAAAACTTTTTTTGCGGAATCGTCTATCGCAAACAATAATTTCTTACAATTTTGGTAACTCCGTTAGACAACCAAGATGTCACTTCTGTTATCTGCATTAGTAAAATCAAAACAGCAATGAATATCATTTCGTTGACAGACGGTGTTCATTACGAATAGGCATCAGAAACAACTCTGAGTGGTAAATACAGTTGCATTACCGTATTTTTCAAAAACATCAAAATGATCGGAGTCAGTAAAGCGGTCTCTCTGAAACGACTGTATTATTCGCTTATAGATTTTTGTAAAAGGTTTTAGACCACCTATGACTTTATATGTGAGAGCTTAACATTTTTGCAAACAAAACAAGGTGTCACAACCGTCTTCTTTGAGACATATGTTATTAACATCTCTTATTCTTCCATTGTGTGATTCTTTTTATATTCACGAATAATTACGTAGCAGTTATTTCAAAATCGACACTGTGTTGCTCTCTCTTCCATGATATATTATGCACAGGTTACCGCTGTGGAGGAAGTCGAGCTCGGCGGTTCAGACGGTTGACAAAATTGAAGGTAGATATATCTTGTCCTCATTTTCGGAGGGCGCGTCTCGTTTTCCAACATTGACAGTCCTCACGGTGCATACTGCGCTCCCGAAACTCATAAATTTTTGTAACTTGGAATCCCTCCTTTGATGTACTACAGCAACTAAATGAAAAGTTAACTATGTACGTATACAGAATGAGATTTTCACTCTGCAGCGGAGTGTGCGCTGATATGAAACTTCCTGGCAGATTAAAACTGTGTGCCCGACCGAGACTCGAACTCGGGACCTTTGCCTTTCGCGGGCAAATGATAAAAGCTTAGCACTAAATGGTAAATGCTAAATGTTAAACGGTAACGCTAAAATCCAATGGCATAATGCCTTTTGATTACTATTCACCATTGCCAGGAAGTTTCATATGTACGTATAGATTCTTATTATATTTTTCCATGTACTTTCATTTTCTCCGAAGACAGATACACCCCAATGTTAGTTGCACATTTCTGACTGTGTTTCTTAATCTAGAAAGTCATGATTATCAACAGATCTGAGCCATGCCGCATACAACAACCAATTCCAAATTCTTGTTACAGGTTTACACAAACTGTAATGGATACTCACTGAATAATGTTTTGAATAGAATCATGATGCAGGATGTCCTTGTCCTAAGATTTAAGGAAACTAGGTGGCTACGATCGCAGACTCATGTTCGATATTTATGCCCTTTATTAAATCTGAAACAGTGCTGCATAAATCCACAGTTCGTGCTGAAGTGCAAGGACCATCAGAAATTGCACATTCGCTGGTGATGCATCACGGTGACCTCTCCCTGCTCTTATCACGCACCTTCACGAACCTAACGTTTCTTTGTGTTCCCTATACAAGGGACGCCGGTCTGTATTATTTACAGGTTATCGCCACTACATGTCGCAGTCTATTGTAAAAGAACTTTCAAACAAGCCTGCATACTTCCATTTCCATAAATGCGCACATACACCGTCCAGTCTCATCACTGCGACCACACGTCAAAAGCCTGAATAACGACCTTTTGTTGGGCGGACCACTGCGAGAAGTGCAGGAAGAAAGTCATTGAGATCCCGCATCTCGTGGTCGTGCGGTAGCGTTCTCGCTTCCCACGCCCGGGTTCCTGGGTTCGATTCCCGGCGGGGTCAGGGATTTTCTCTGCCTCGTGATGGCTGGGTGTTGTGTGCTGTCCTTAGATTAGTTAGGTTTAAGTAGTTCTAGGGGACTGATGACCATAGATGTTAAGTCCCATAGTGCTCAGAGCCAATTTTTTTAAAAGTCATTGAGGTTCGGTAGTTTACCGACAAGGATGTGGAGTCATGCCGACACTGGTGTCGTGGCTAACAGCGCTAAGTATCACGGTTGAGGATATACGTCACGAATAGCCCCATCAATGTGGTTCCATAGACACTTGATTTGGTTTTAATGGAGTATTTTGGGGGCGAAACGAGTAGAGTATGGAAAACTCATCCTGGTGCTCTCTGAACTATGCAAGTAGACTACGAGCTGTGAGACCCGTTGCATTGTGCTGCTGGTAGATGCCATCGGTCGAGGAAAAACGAAGTTCATGTAAGGGTGGCCTTGATACCCAAGGATAGATGCATACTTGTATTGATCCAGTGTGCCTTCCAGAATGATGATGACTTTCTTTTTGTCATCACTCTACTGACTGGTTTGATGCGGCCCGCCATGAATTCCTTTCCTGTGCTAAACTCTTCATTTCAGAGTAGCACTTGCAGCCTACGTCTTGACGTATTCCAATCTCTGTCTTCCTTTACAGTTTTTGCCCTCTACAGCTCCCTCTAGTACCACGGAAGTCATTCGCTCATGTCTTAGCTGATGTCCTACCATCCTGTCCCTTCTCCTTATCAGTGTTTTCCACATATTCCTTTCCTCTCCGATTATGCGTAGAACCTCCTCATTCCTTACCTTATCAGTCCATCTAATTTTCAACATTCGTCTATAGCACCACGTCTCAAATGCTTCGATTCTCTTCTGTTCTGGTTTTCCCACAGTCCATGGTTCACTACCATACAATGCTAGATTCCAGACGTACATCATCAGAAATTTCTTCCTCAAATTAAGGCCGGTATTTGATATTAGTCGACTTCTCTTAGCCAGAAATGCCTTTTTTGCCATAGCGAGTCTGCTTTTGATGTCCTCCTTGCTCCGTCCGTCATTGGTTATTTTACTGCCTAGGTAGCAGAATTCCTTAACTTCATTGACTTCGTGACCATCAACCCTGATGTTAAGTTTCTCGCTGTTCTCATTTCTACTACTTCTCATTACCTTCGTCTTTCTCCTATTTACTCTCAAACCATACTGTGTACTCGTTAGACTGTTCATTCCGTTCAGAAGATCATTTAATTCTTCTTCACTTTCACTCAGGATAGCAATGTCATCAGCGAATCGTATCATTGATATCCTTTCACCTTGTATTTTAATTCCACTCCTGAACCTTTCTTTTATTTCCATCATTGCTTCTTCGATGTGCAGATTGAAGAGTAGGGGCGAAAGGCAACAGCCTTGTCTTACTCCCTTCTTAACATGAGAACTTCATTCTTGATCGTCCACTCTTGTTATTCCCTCTTGGTTGTTGCACATATTGTATATGACCCGTCTCTCCCTATAGCTTACCCCTACTTTTTTCAAAATCTTGAACAGCTTGCACCATTTTATATTGTCGAACGCTTTTTCCAGGTCGACAAATCCTATGAACGTGTCTTGATTTTTCTTTAGCCTTGCTTCCATTATTAGCCGTAACGTCAGAATTGCCTCTCTCGTGCCTTTACTTTTCCTAAAGCCAAACTGATCGTCACCTAGTGCATTCTCAATTTTCTTTTCCATTCTTCTGTATATTATTCTTGTAAGCAGCTTCGATGCATGAGCTGTTAAGATGATTGCGATAATTCTCGCATTTGTCAGCTCTTGCCGTCTTCGGAACTGTGTGGATGATGCTTTTCCGAAAGTCAGATGGTATGTCGCCAGACTCATATATTCTACACACCAACGTGAATAGTCGTTTTGTTGCCACTTTCCCTAATGATTTTAGAAATTCTGATGGAATGTTATCTATCCCTTCTGCCTTATTTGACCGTAAGTCCTCCAAAGCTCTTTTAAATTCTGATTCTAATACTGGATCCCCTATCTCTTCTAAATCGACTCCTGTTTCGTCTTCTATCACATCAGACAAATCTTCACCCTCATAGAGGCTTTCAATGTATTCTTTCCACCTATCTGCTCTCTCCTCTGCATTTAACAGTGGAATTCCCGTTAATGTGACCACCGATGCTTGTAATGTCACCAAAGGTTGTTTTGACTTTCCTGTATGCTGAGTCTGTCCTTCCGATAATCATATCTTTTTCGATGTCTTCACATTTTTCCTGCAGCCATTTCGTCTTAGCTTCCCTGCACTTCCTATTTATTTCATTCCTCAGCGACTTGTATTTCTGTATTCCTGATTTTCCCAGATCATGTTTGTACTTCCTCCTTCCATCAATCAACTGAAGTATTTCTTCTGTTACCCACGGTTTCTTCGCAGCTACCTTCTTTGTACCTATGTTTTCCTTCCCAACTTCTGTGATGGCCCTTTTTAGAGATGTCCATTCCGCTTCAACTGTGTTGCCTACTGCGCTATTCCTTATTGCTGTATCTACAGCATTAGAGAACTTCAAACGTATCTCGTCATTCCTTAGAACTTCCGTATCCCACTTCTTAGCGTATTGATTCTTCCTGACTAATGTCTTGAACTTCAGCCTACTCTTCATCACTACTATATTGTGATCTAAGTCTATAACTGCTCCTGGGTACTCCTTACAATCCAGTATCAGATTTCGGAATCTCTGTCTGACCATGATGTAATCTAATTGAAATCTTCCCGTATCTCCTAGCCTTTTCCAAGTATACCTCCTCCTCTTGTGATTCTTGAACAGGATATTCGCTATTACAAGCTGAAACTTGTTACAGAACTCAATTAGTCTTTCTCCTCTTTCATTCCTTGTCCCAAGCCCATATTCTCCTGTAACCTTTTCTTCTACTCCTTCACCTACAACTGCATTCCAGTCGCCCATGACTATTAGATTTTCGTCCCCCTTTATATACTGCATTGCCCTCTCAATATCCTCATACAGTTTCTCTATCTGTTCATCTTCAGCTTGCGATGTCGGCATGTATACCTGAACTATCGTTGTCGGTGTTGGTCTGCTGTCGATTTTGATTAGAACGACCCGGTCACTGAACTGTTCACAGTAACACACCCTCTGCCCTACCTTCCTATTCATAACGAATCCTACACCTGTTGTACCATTTTCTGCTGCTGTTGATATTACCCGATACTCATCTGACCAGAAATCCTTGTCTTCCTTCCACTTCAATTCACTAACCCCTACTAAATCTAGATTGAGCCTTTGCATTTCCCTTTTCAGATTTTCTAGTTTCCCTACCACATTCAAGCTTCTGACATTCCACGCCCCGACTCGTAGAACATTATCGTTTCGTTGATTATTCAATCTTTTACTCATGGTAGCCTTCCCCTTGGCAGTCCCCTCCCAGAGATCCAAATGGGGGACTATTCCGGAATCTTTTGCCAATGGAGAGATCATCATGACACTTCTTCAACTACAGGCCACATGTCCTGTGGATAAACGTTACGTGTCTTTAATGCAGTGGTTTCCATTGCCTTCTGCATCCTCATGTCGTTGATCATTGCTGATTCTTCCGCCTTTAGGGGCAACTTCCCACCCCTAGGACAAGAGAGTGCCCTGAAGCTCTATCCGCTCCTCCACCCTCTTTGACAAGGCCGTTGGCAGAGTGAGGCTGACTTTTTATGACGGAAGTCTTCGGCCGCCAATGCTGACTATTTATCAAAATTCAGACAGTGGCGGGGATCGAACCCGGGACCGAAGACGTTTTCACTATGAATCAAAGACGCTAACCCTACACCACGATATCACGTAGTGAATGCCACGAAACCATTCCCCAGACCATTACCCTTCATCCTCTTGCATGGACCATTTCAGCGATTGTTCCTTTCAGCAGTTTCACTTCGCACGCCCCAACGGGCGTCTGTCCGAGAGAACATCAAGCGTGATTTACCTGGACAAGCTTCCTGTCGCCACTCACTTCCAGCCTTCGTCGCCGACTAATAGGAGTCAGCATGGGTGCGTTTACCAGGCGCCTGCTTCACAGATCCATACGTAGTAGCGTTCGTTGAGGAGACACTGTTGGTAATCTCTTGGTTCATCTGACTAGTCACTTGCTCAACAGTTGCACGTTTATTCACCTGTAAACATCTTGTCATGTATGACTCGTAGTGCACCATAGTTGCAAAAAATGGTTCAAATGACTCTGAGCACTATGAGACTTAAAATCTTAGGTCATCAGTCCCCTAGAACTTAGAACTACTTAAACCTTACTAACCTATGGACATCACACGCATTCATGCCCTAGTCAGGATTCGAACCTGCGACCGTAGCAGCCGCGTGGTTCCTGACTGAAGCGCCTAGAACCGCTCGGCCACCGCGGCCGGCGCCATAGTTGCCTCGGCGGCAGTTTTGGCTAGCACCATTTGCCATGCACGATATACTGTAGATACGAAGGCACACGAACAGCTTAAAAACTTAGCTATTTCGGAAATGCTACAGCATTAGCCAGAAAACCAATGATAACGACCATTTGGACATCAGAGAACTCTCTACGTTTCCGCATTTTGACGACGACTGCACTGTTTTCCGCGTCGTCCCGACTCACTTTATAAACCATCCGCTGCTAGTGCTGCCACCTGGCCGCCTGTGAGTGGTTGTTGCATGTTGACGCCGAACGTAGGCGTAGGTCAGATTTATGTGACTGCACCATGTATTTTCTGCTGCACGACATTTCTTAAAATCAGTCGGAAAACTGGAAGGAAACAGAGCACTTGGCCATCGTTTACGTGCGGCCTTCCGAACGTCATGAATCGGTGAAGATGCGATCTACTGCGGCAGGTGCTTCATCCTGGCAGCTGCCCTTATGAAATGGCGGCCAGCTCAGCAAATTGTTCCAGCAAATATGATTCGGACCCGGCGGTCGTTTCCCCCGCCAGTGAGAGGGAAGTGAAACGCTTTGGTCGGTTATCGATGTGTGGGCGGGGCGGCTGGTGTGGTGAGGCGCCGCCTTATGGATGTGGAGCACCCCCAGCCCCACTTCCGTCCCCAGCACAGCTGTCCATCCCCTCCTTCACCCGCCCACTCCTTTTACCTTCGCCATCCGGCCTACCTTCAGGAAGCACGTCAGCGCTTCTTTACGACCTGCCCTTCAGCTCTCCGCCCCCTATCGCTCCCAACGGCAACGAGGTTACATAAATACATGGCGGCCCTGTTTCGCCAGGAAACTGTGTCTCCCTCTCCTTGCTGCCTTCCGCAGAAGATAGAATACGTTTGGTATTTGTTTTTCCCACCTTCCTGCTGCGAAACATTTCACATGCACGACCGTCAGGTGTGTATAAATAGTCCAGTTAAATGGCGCTCAGAAAGGCCAGATAGCTGGAAGTTATGTACAAATTTTTCTGACAAGCTTTCTGTACGTTTTCGAAGATGGTGAATCGGAATTTTCAAAGTTCCACCAAAATTTCGGTGCGAAAATGGGACAAAATGGAAAAATCTAAACTAACGGGACCTATGTGGTTTGTTTGCTTTTAAGTCGGAAACGATGCAATTTTCGGCAAAGTTGACAAGTATAGAGAATAAAATTTTCGGCAAAATAGGCCTGAGTGACCATTTTGATTTTTTTAGAGGCTAACAGCCGGTCCTTTCCTACTCCTTCCCTCTGCCTATCATCCACGCCGTTGCCGTACTTTGTTGCGCATCCACTGCCGAATATCATCCTCCAGTAGTGCCACGATGTTAGCCTGGTTTGTAGTTTTCGTATGGTGGAGCGAAAGATGCTTGTGAGACGGCAGTCTTTGCCGAAAATTGCATCGTTTCCGACTTAAAAGCAACAAACCAGATAGCTGCCGTTTGTTTAGGTTTTTCCATTTTGACCCGTTTTCGCACCTTCCCGTCAGATCACCGAAGATAAGCGCTGTCGGGCTGTCCTAGCACTTGGATAGGTGACAATCCAGTCGGCCGAGCGCTGTTGGCAAGCGACGTGCACTCAGCCCTTGTGAGGCAAACTCAGGAGCTACAATCAAGTAGCGGCTCCAGTCTCGTAAACTGGCATACGGCTTGGAGAGCGGTATGCTGACCACAAGCCCCTCCATATCAGTGGCGTAGCGTGGTTGTAAAGGTTGGGGAGACTTAACAGTTATTATAGGGAGACAAAATAGTACAATAAGCAATAATTTAAACAAATGAAACAAAATGCATCAAATAAAACAACAACAACTACTACTACTACTACTACTACTACTACCACTACCACTACCACCGCAACTAATAATAATAATAACTAACTTGTTCAAAAAAGGACGACAAATTTTTAGAACTCCAGCAGAAAAGAGAAGAACCACTTATATTTTCTTGCACACAAGTGCAATGCGCCTGTCTTTTCTTTACACGAATAACTCTATAACTCGGTCTACAAAGATCTGACCACTGGATAGCTCTCCAAGTAGTGTCTTTTCTATTGCTAACGTGCTCAAACACGACAGCCGGGTGTTGGACATTGAATTCCTTAAATAATTCTTCACTCGTTTAAGAGTACTCATGCTTCATTTTATGCTTGCTATAATTGCGGGTAGGGTCAAAACCAAAAGCAGGAACTTCGGTGTTTCTTCATAAACAGAGTTTAAATCATTATTGACAATGTACTTTAAGAGGATTCTTGGAGATAAGTGTTTTTTCTCATCAGCGTATATGTTACACAGTTCATGCTGAAGTTGTTCTTGTTCGTAAAAAGGATACTGTTCTAATAACTGAAGAAGTTTCAACTTTGGGGATCCTTTATGATACTTTGGGAAACACTTTTCATTCAGAAGTTCAATAAACGAATTTGGGATAAAGTCTTTCAATCTTCTTTCCATCTGAACAATTTGCAAATCCATTATCACGCACGTTAATGCCCTGAGAGGTGTTCTTTTGACTTTCACAGTATGATAAGTTGCCATTCAAACACAAGCTGCATTCAATGCATTCATCAACGAATGTTTCCGTTCTTAACTGTGATAAGTTCCTCAAAACAGTTCTTATTTCGTCGCAGCAAGCAATTTTACTGACAGATTTTGACTGAAGAACATTAAAGAGATGATCGACATAAACAAAGCACCTTCGGTAGAAGCAAAGCAAGTAGACAAACGTAGGACCATCCAATCGTCGTTTCATTCCCGCAGCACGGCTCAAAGATTCTTGGTCGCATTGAGAGTCTGTATCATCAATTGTATAATCAAAAGGACCATATAACACTGAGAAATGACTAGATATTGTTGAAACTGCCCTGGAACGAAAATTTCAGCGAGTGTTGCTCGCGTATGGCAGTTTAAATCCTTTCTCAGTTAGCAATAGAGTTCGTTTTGATGATTTGCTGAAAAACGAATAGAATGTAGTACTAGCACTTACAAATATGCGTACTTGTCATATGATTTTGGAGGCATATAACAGTACCAAATTCAGTTGGTGTGCGTAACAATGAATAAACATCGCATGGAGACAGAACTGCTTCACCAATTGTTGTAGTCCTCTTTCTCTGCCCTCTATTGCTGAAGAGCCATTATCTGTTTCACTAACCACTTTTCCTTCCACATTCCATTCTTTCGATACAACATGAATAATGTTTGACAAAACTTCAGCAGAAATATCTCCAGAAACATCGTAAAATCCAACGAATCTTTCCTCAATTATGTCTGCAATACAGTGCCTGAATATTATAATCATTTGACTCTTGGATGAAGTGTCTAATGTTTCATCAGCCTGAATCGCAATGAAATTGCAGTTCTGAATTTTAGATTTTATTTTCTTGTGAACTGCCAAAGTTTTAATTTGTATTGCATCAAATGGCTCAAATGGCTCTGAGCACTATGGGACTTAACATCTATGGTCATCAGTCCTTGTATTACATAATTCTCTATATCTGGAGAAGTTGCTTTAAAGGTTGAAGATGATGACAGATGGTCTCAGATTAACTGCTCTCCTTGAAATAGTAAATCCAACAATAGTGACCGTAGTTACTAGACGATTCTTCTTCTCGATGGCCGCAAAAGGCTAGTTCTTGTCTACAAATAAATGCAACTGCCTAAATAAGACGAGCCAATACTCTCCTGTTGGATGGAACTTGTTCATTTTATTTCGTTGCCGTCAGACGAGCGGCTTCAGAAAGGGCGTGCTCAATTCTGCTTTTGCCCAATAACTGAAATGATTCTTTGTTCTGCAGGTGACGTTTTGATATCTGATGCTTTTGTGCTTTCCTGTCAAAGTTCTTTATTGTACAAATGCCCTCACTGCACCATTCCTTTTCAGCACCTAACAGAAGACATATGTAACAATATAATCTGTTATTAACTACATTCGCAGTCAGACAAATATTCTTTACGTACCAGGCTGTCTGAAAAGAGCGTTTTTGTTTGGCTTCACTTAAAACTACACTGAATATAGGAGTAGGTCGTTTGTCCTTCAATTCGCACTTTTTTCGTTCGTTAATGTCGAAAAAATCGTTTTAATAAAAATCCTATAAGGTGTTCAGTTGCTGGCTCACTCAAGTTGGCGACACAACGAAAATATGCGCTAAAATCACACAAGAATGACTACGAACACAAACCGCGTGACTGTTCACTTGCCAGCATAGGAGTGGCAGAGACTAGTCTCAATACCTGCTAGCAAGTGCAGCGCACCAGCCTTCGTGGAAGAGGGGAAATGGAGGGGAGCCGAGAATGCCACTAACGCTCAGGCGCACACAGCCAGGTAAGGGAAGGGAGGCAGAGACTGCGAGCAGTCGAGTCTCAAGCAGGCAAATACACCAACACTCAGGGAGCGGCGCGGGCAACAAAATTGATGTCTCCGCACATTTAGAGCTCTTAGTAGAAAGTTATTTATATTTTTGTTATGAATTACTATTGCATCTCCTTTAAGCGGGAATACAGGGGAGACTAAGTCTCAAAGTCTCCCCTCAAGCTACGCCACTGCTCCATATCCGCATCCAGCGACGCCTGTGGGATGAGGATGACACAGCGGCCGATCAGTACCGTTGGGTCTGCCAAGGCCTGTTTATAGAGAGAGGCAAAATCCCACAGCACTCTTATTCTTCTCGTGGAATTGGCCACCCCATACTAAGGAACATCTTGGTTTTGCAGGCAGTGACTGTGACAATACTTCTGCTCTTTACGCAGCACATACAAATAATTAAAGATCAAAAAGCAGACAAGGAGGCTATAGTGGAGCGTAGTAAACGATTCCTCATCAAGTTGAATCGTGGTATAAGCGAAGAGTATCTGAACCATCTCAGATACAGAAGTTACATCAAACTGGCATTGAGAGCAAATACGAACATTGCTTCTCTGCCACCAGCTGAGGATGCTGGTATCAAACATATGCTCCGTATGTCCCGCCAGAGACAACAGTTGCTGAGAAAAAACCAAAGTCGCGAGGAATGGGGTTCCATGAGGTCCAAGGACCACCTGGTTGCAACCACTATGCTTCAGCCGCCAGTACCCGATGTTATTCTGACCAACATAGCTCGCAAATGGAAAACTAAGTGCCCTGGATACTCTTGCAGCTGCCGAAAGACAAGTTTCCAATCGCTGAGGCTCTGCATCAACTGCTAGACAGTTTGCGAGAATGTCAGCCACCTCAGTTGACAAGACACAGAAGAAGCAGCGTTGAACGTAGAGGAGGAACGAGAGACTGAAACAAGGACTGATAAAGAAGAAGGTAAGCCATATTCCCTTTGTTAAATCTCTTTACTTCGTTATTGTAACAAACATTGGTTTCAACTCTGATTCTTTACAATTATAACAGGTAAATTATTATTTACCGTTTACCTGATAGTAACTGATATTAGTCACGTATTATGTTACTTGGCAGTAACATACCGATATATATTCTCGTTCTGCAGATGAATCAAATAAATCGAGAACATTGGTGCACGAAGTGACAAGGGGATGAAACTTGTCTGAAATTTCTTCAGAGTTTTATGACTAGTCTGATAAAGAATGTCACTCAGACCCGTTTTGTACGAAAATTTCTCTTCTTTATTTGCATAAGTAGTCAACGCATCCGAAAATTATGTGGCTTCCGAATTGTCATCGAAGAACTGATAAAAGTCTCACGTTTCGTATTTTTTTTTCATTTTTAAACCATTTTGGGCGGTAATTTTGGAGCGACATTGATAACCCGGATTCAGCACTCTCGAAAACGTATTAGAAGCATGTCAAAAAACCTACGAAACTTTGCACTAAGAACCACAACTTGCTCTGTCTAAAAAACTAACATACACTGCGGAGACAAAAACAGCAGGATACTTCCTAGTATCGTGTACAACCTCCTTTTGTCAGCATTGAGCACCAAATCGACGCGACAGGTACTCAACAATTCCAGAAATACTGACCCATGCTCCCTCTATAGTCGTCCATAATTGCGATAGTGTCACAGGAGCAGGATGTTGTGCAGAAACTGACCTCTTGATTATGTCGCACAAATGTTCGATGGGATTTATGTCGGACGATGTCGGTAGCCAAACCATTCGCTCCAGTTGTCCAAAATGTTCATCAAACCAACTACAAACAATTGTGACCCGATGGCATGGCGCATTGCCATCCACAAAAATTCCGTCATTGCTCAGGAACATGACATCCACTAATGACTGCAAATGGTCTCCAAGGAGCCGAACATCCAGACGGCCCAGTCAATTCCATGTAAACACAGCCCATGTCATTATGGAGCCACCACCAGCTTGCCATAGTGCATTGCTGACAACTCGAGTCCATGGCTTCGTCGAGTCTGCGCCACACTCGAACCATACCATCAGCTCTTACCGACTTAAATGAGAACTCATTTGACAAGGCCACGATATTCCAGTCGTCTAGGTTCCAACCGATATGGTCACGAGCCCAAGAGAGACGCTGCAGGCGATGTGGTGCTTCTACCAAAGGCACCCATGTCTGTCGTCTGCTACCATAGCCCATTAACGCCATTTTTCGCCTCACTGTCCTAACGTATAAGTTCGTGGTACGTGCCACATTGCCGGCCGGAGTGGCCAAGCGGTTCAGTCTGGAACAGCGCGACCGCTACGGTCGCAGGTTCGAATCCTGTCTCGGGTATGGATGTGTGTGATGTCCATTAGGTTTAAGCAGTTGTAAGTTGTAGGGGACTGATGACCTCAGATTTAAAGTCCCATAGTGCTCAGAGCCATACGTCCCACACTGATTTCTGTGGGTATTTCACGCAGTGTTGTTTGTCTGTTAGCACTGACACCTAAACGCAAACGTCGCCGCTCTCGGCAGTTAAATGAACTCCATCGTGGTGAGAGATAATGCCTGAAATGTGATATTGTCGGCACACTCTTCACCCTGTGGGCCGCGGAACACTGAATTGCTTAACAATTTCCAAAACTGAATGTCCCATGCGCCTAGCTCCATCTACCACTGCGCTTTCAAAGTCTGTTAATTCTCGTCGCGCGGGCGTAATCAAGTCGGATACCTTTTCAGGCGAATCATGAGTACATATGACAACTCCACCAGTGCACTGAACTTTTATACCATCCGTAAACGATTTACCGCCATTTTTATATGTGCGTATCGCTATCCCACGACTTTCGCCACATCAGTGTACTGATAGTAAGTGTGTCACATTCCATACAGCATATGGTGAAGTGTTTCTGGCTTAGTCTGAATATAAAATGTATTCAATTTAAATGAGGCATTCTATAGTCTCTATGCCACAAGCACCATGAATTTTTAGGATTCCCACAGTAGAGAAGGGATTGTGTGAATCGGATTTTACCCAGTACGATGACGAGCCGTGTCAGTAACTTGAAGGCGTTACGCCAAGGTTGAATAGTTGGTTTTACCAATTACAACTTAGTGTCTGTCTCTTCCAATCACTCTTGGGCCTACCAGCACTTCGTCCTGTAACCCAGTACCGACACTGGACTCGCATTCGGGAGGACGATGGTTCAATCCCGCGTCCGTCCATCCTGATTTAGGTTTTCCGTGATTTCCCTAAATCGCTCCAGGCAAATGCCGGGATGGTTCCTTTGCAAGGGGACGGCCGACTTCCTTCCCCGTCCTTCCCTAATCCGATGAGACCGATGACCTCGCTGCCTGGTCTTCTTCCCCAAATCAACCCAACCCAGTACTGAGGATATAGCGTTTAGGGGGGATAAAAAACACACTCTATGGCTGCCACACAGGTTAATTCATTTTCTTGCGTTATCCCTTGACCTGGTATCCAGCGGAATGCAACCTCGTTACCCAGGATCTTCAGGTGGAGATGTGGATACGTTTCCTTCCACGCAGGAGGATCGGACAAGTCGCGCAGTCTCCAACATAGTAGACATACACGTAGTAACAGGCATCCCTGACATAGAGAAGCAATTGAAAGAGTTTAGAACATACATGTCACCAGGTCCGGTTGGAATCCTAATTCGGTTTTCTGGAAAGTATACTATGACTTGATCAGTCACTTGGCTTGCTCTTATCAGCTCCTAAACGACTGGATAAAGGCGCAGTTGATTCCTATGTATAAGAAGGGTCAAAGAACGGGCCTGCAATATTACAGATTACTATGCTTAACATCGTTTTGTCGCCGAATTCTTGAATATAATAATTTTCATTGCTACGGAAAATCGTCTGCCCACAGTTCGACGTGGATTTAGAAACCATTACTCATCCGAAACTCAGCTCGCCCTTCTTTTACATGATGTACTGCGGACCATGGATGAAGGACAACAGGCAGACGTCACATTCCTAGAATTCCAAAAATAGTTTCGCACGATGCTCATTACTGACTGTTATCGAATATCCGAGCACACAAATTATGTTCCTGGGTACGTGAGTGGGTGGAAGATTTCTTATGTAATATTACCCAGTAAGTTGTCCTGGACGGTGAGTGTTCACTAAAGACAGAAGTATCGTCGGAAGTGCCTCAGAAAAGTGTCGTAGGAACACTCATGATCTCCGTATACGTAAATCAACTGACTGAAGGATGAATAGTATTTTACTTTTGTTTGGTGATGATGCTGTGGCGTACGTGAGGGTGTCGTCCTTGAGTGAAAATTGGAGGGCACCAGATGATTTGGACAACATTTCTAGTTGCTGTGATCATTGGTATCTTGTTCTAAATATAGAAATGAGTAGGGAAAATAATTCCCTCATGTTCAAATACAGCGTCGGTAGTGCGCTACTTGACACAATAATGTCGATTAAATATCTAGGTGTAGCGTTACTTACTAATGTAATCGGTTCTCATGACTCAAAGTTTTGTTTTTTAAGTCATTATTGTTGTTCTTCCATATGTATCTATTGGACTTTAGCACATAGCACTTTCACAGTTCTAAATACTAGCCGCGCGGATTGGCAGCCCGATTAGGAGCGGCCACTCCCGCCGGAGTCTCCCCCCGGGCATGGTTGTGTGTGTTGCTCTTAGCACAAGTTACTTTAAGTGGTGTGTAAATCTAGGGGCCGGCGACCTTAGCAGTTTGGTCTCTTAGAAATTCACACACATTTGAACTAAATACCATTACTCTCATTTCTGTTTTGTGAAGAACCAGCATCATATCGCTATTTCGTATCCTTTGTTTTGTTATTGTTGGATGTACCCTTCTTTGTTTTGGCAGCGATGGCGTCTGGTATATATATTGATCGTGACCGCACCAAATATCTCACGAAATAAGCGTCAAACGAAAAAAACTACAAAGAACGAAACTTGTCTTGTTTAAAGGGGGAAACTAGATGGCGCTATGATTGGCCCGCTAGCTGGCGCTGCCATAGATCAAACGGATATCACACCGTTTTTTTTTTTAAACAGGAACCCCCATTATTATTACATATTCGTATAGTACGTAAATAAATATGAATGTTTTAGTTGGACCACTTTTTGGCTTTGTGATAGATGGCGCTGTAATAGTCACAAACATATGGCTCACAATTTGAGACGAATAGTTGGTAACAGGTAAGTTTTTCAAATTAAAATACAGAACGTAGGGACGTTTGAACATTTTATTTCGGATGTCCCAATATGATACATGAACCTTTGTGAACTTATCATTTCTGAGAACGCATGCTGTTACAGCGTGATTACCTGTAAATACCACAATATTGTAGTAATGCTCAAAATGATGTCCGTCAACCTCAATGCATATGGCAATACGTGTAACGACATTCATCTCAACAGCGAGTAGTTGGCCTTCCGTAATGTTCACACATGTATTGACAATGCGCTGACGCATGTTGTCAGGCGTTGTCGGTGGATCACGATAGCAAATATCCGTCAACTTCTCCCAAGAAAGGAATCCGGGGACGTCAGATCCGGTGAACGTGCGGGCCATGGTATGGTGCTTCGACGACCAACCCACCTGTCATGAAATATACTATCCAATATCGCTTCAACCGCACGCGAGGTATGTGCCGGACATCCATCATGCTGGAAGTACATCGCCATTCTGTCATGCCGTGAAGCATCTTGTAGTAACATCGGTAGAACATTACGTAGGAAAACAGCGTACATTGCACCATTTAGATTGCCATCGATTAAATGGGGGCCAATTATCCTTCGTTCTATGATACCGTATCATAAATTAACACGCCAAGGTCGATGATGTTCCACTTGTAGAAGCCATCGTGGACTTCCCGTTGTCCAATAGTGCATATTATGCCGGTTTACGTTACCGCTGTTGGTGAATGACGCTTCGCCGCTAAATAGAACGTGTGCAGAAAATCTGTCATCGTCCCGTAATTTCTCTTGTCCTCAGTGGCATAACTGTACACGACTTTCAATGTCGTCGCCATGCAATTCCTGGTGCATAGAAATATGGTACGGGTGCAATCGATGTTGATGTAGCATTCTCAAGACCGACGTTTTTGAGATTCCCGATTCTCAAGCAATTTGTCTGCTACTGATGTGTGGATTAGCCGCGACAGCAGCTAAAACACCTACTTGGGCACTATCATTTGTTGCAGATCGTGGTTCGAGTTTCACATGTGGCTGAACACTTCCTGTTTCCGGACACTTGGATGATGTCTTCCAGGATACCGAGCAGCATATATAGCACACGCCCGTTGGGCATTTTGACCGAAATATCAACATGATATTGATCTTTTCCGCAGTTTGTAAACGGTCCATTTTAACACGGGTAATGTATCACGAAGCAAATACCGTCCGCACTGGCGGAATGTTACGTGATACCACGTACTTATACGTTTGTGACTACTACAGCGCCATCTATCACAAAGCAGAAGAAGTGGTCCAACTATAACATTCATATTTCTTTAGGTACTACATTAATGTGTAATAAAATGCATTTGAAGTCCGTTTCACCTGTGGCAGCGCCATCTAGCGGGCCAACCATAGCGCCATCTGGTTTTCCCCTTCAAGCTAGACGAGTTTCGTTCTTTGTAGTTTTTTTCGTTTGATGCTTATTTCGTAAGACATTTGGCCCAGTCACTATCAATGCACCACCCTATATATATATATATATATATATATATATATATATATATATATATATAGTATGTAATGTGGTATGACGATAGTAATTATGCTAGATATTCACTCATGGTAATTTCTTTATCGATTTTGGTGCAGGTTGGAGAGAGAGAGAGAGAGAGAGAGCAGAATTTGTGAAATACGTTGCGTTGGTTCTTGATTGTGTCCAGGAGGAATAGTGTTTGATTGCGCGAAGGTGGTTTGAACCTGACATTTAACCCGTATTGCATTAACGCAATCTGATTTTTCGATACAAACGCCTAAGGGACCTAACTCAATATTGAAAGGGAAATGTATCAAGGAAAGTGGGTTATGGTAACAGCTATCAAACCTGCGATTGAATATATTAGTAGCCTCCCGAAAACAACGAAGATAACGCTGTAAAGAACTGCCCTGTAACATAGTTTGCATGCAACGGAAAAACGCTGAGGTTAAAAAGGATAAAATAAGGGATTGCATTATAAAACGTCAGTATATTCTGAAACAATTCATACCACTAAGCATGAACATATAACGATCGAATATCATACTTATATTTTGCATTTATTACGCTCATTCCGTGCTACGACAATGTCCTTTCTTGTATGTCCAATATTTTCTCAAAATTAATTCTCCTTGCGTGCCCGTGAATATTTCCTAGCGTCGCTCTGTTTATCGAAGCGTTCGTTCGAAAATTTACATTCCTGGTACACAAATATTATATAAAACTTGTAGCGACGCTACACTGCACTCCTTAACAGTAGAAGGTAACCAAGTCTCTAGAGCTATTCATAATAAAAGACAAAAATTTTATGATTCATAAGTTTCGTATCTTATTAAGATCGAGCGCTGCGGCAATTATTTGCATATCTGCGCTCGGCAGGTCATTGTGTTTATATGAAGCAGTTAATGCTTTTTCAGCTCTTCCAGGAGCTCCTCGCTAGAATAGAAGGAGTGAGCCATGAGGAAACTCTTCAGTTTACACTTAAAAGCGTTTGGGCTACTGCTAATATTTTTGAGTTCTTGTGGTAGCTTATTGAAAATGGATGCAGCAGAATAGTGCACTCCTTTCTGCACAAGAGGCAAGGAAGTACATACCACATGCAGATTTGATTTCTGCCTAGTATTAATTGAGTGAAAGCTGCTAAGTCTTAGGAATAAGCTAATATTGCTAACAACAAACGACATTAAAGAAAATATATACTCTGAGGGCAATGTCAGAATTCCCAGACTATTGAATAGGGGTCGACAAGAGGTTCTCGAACTTACACCATATATAGCTCAAACAGCCCGTTTTTGAGCCAAAAATACGCTTTTTGAATCAGAAGACTTACCCCAAAACATAATACCTTATGACATAAGCGTATGAAAATATTCAAAGTAGACTACTTTTCGTGTTGAACTGTCACTTCTTTCAGATACTGTTCTAATGGTAAATAAAGCAGCATTTAGTTTCTTAACAAGATCCTGAACATGAGCTTTCCACAACAGCTTACTATCTATCCGAACGCATAGAAACTTGAACTGTTCCGTCTCGTTTATAATATGCCCATTCTGTCTGATCAAAATATAACTTCTTGTTGAATTGTCAGTCAGAAACTGTAAAAACTCAGTCTTACTGTGATTTAGCATCAAATTATTTTCCATAAGCTACTAACTTATTTCATGAACTACATTATTTGATAATGTTTCAATATTTCACACAAGATCCTTCACTACCAAGCTAGTATCATCAGCAAACAGAAATATTTTTGAATCACCTGTAATACTAGAAGGCATATCATTTATGCAAATAAGAAACAGCAGCAGCCCCAACACCGAACGTTGGGGAACGCCACATTTAACAGTGTCCCATTGGGACGGAACATCACTACCACCCTCAGTATTACGGAGGATTACCTTCTGTTTTCTGTTCTTAAAGTAGGAGGCGAGCCAATTGTAAGCTACTCCCCTAACTCCATAATGGTCCAACTTCTGCAGTAAAATTTTGTGGTCAACAAGAAACTACCTAGCGTTCGCAACCTTTTATTTAATCCGTCCAAAACCTCACAGAGAAAAGAGAATATAGCATTTTCAGTTGTTAAACCATTTCTATAACCAAAGTGTACATCTGACAGCAAATTATGTGAATTTAAATGCTCCAGTACCCTTGTATCTACAACCTTCCGATAACTTTAGCGAACACCGATGGCATAGAAATAGGTCTATAATTGTCAACATTATCCCTGTCTCCCTTTTTATAAGGTGGCTTCACTACCGAGTACTTTAATCGGTCAGGAAATCGACCATTCCTAAAGGAAAAGTTACAGATATGGCTTAGTACAGGGCTAACGTACATAGAGCAATGCTTCAGTATTCTGCTAGACACCCCGTCATATCCATGAGAGTTCTTGGTATTTAGTGATTTAATTATTAACTCAATCTCCCTCTTGTCAGTATCATGGAGGAGCATTTCACGACCCGTCTCTGCAGACCAGCCACTTCCTTTACGAGTGACCAAATGGTTTTAATTTTATCCTGAGACTTAGCTATTCTATCTGCATACCACATACTTTTTGCGTTCCTAATAACTTTATTAAGCACCTTACAATAATGTTTGTAATGGGCTGCTGCATTTAGATTTCGACTGTTTCTAACGTTTTGATACAATTGCCACTTTGTTCTACAGGATTTTCTTATCCCACTAGTCAGCCACCCAGGCTGCCTGTTTGTGCTAGTATCCTGTTTTGAACGTTCTAACGGAAAGCAACTTTCAAAGAACAAGAGGCAAGTCATGAGGAAAGCATTATATTTATCGTCTTCTGTATCAGCCCTATAAACATCTTGCCACTCTTGTTCCTTGATAAGGTTTACAAAGGTCTCTACAGCAACTGGATCAGCTTTTCTAAAAAGTTGATAACTATATTTAAGATGTGTTGCAGCACAAAAATCTTTTAGAGTTAAAAGTTGTGCATCATGATCTGAAAGGCCATTCACTTTTTTGCCCACAGAATGCCCTTCTAGTAATGAGGAATGAACAAAAATGTTGTCTATGGTTGTTCTACTGTTCCCTTAAACTCTCGATGAAAAGAATACGGTTTGCATAAGATTATATGAATTAAGGAGGTATATCAGCATCCTTTTCCTTGCACAATCACTTATACAATTAATATTGAAGTCACCACATATAACTAACTTTTTGTATTTCCTATAAAGTGAACCAAGAACCTCCTCTAGCTTTAGCAAAAATGTTGTGAAATAGGAGTCTGGGGATCTATAAATAACAACAGTTACAAGTTTAACTCCACTAAATTTAACCACACTTGCACAACATTCAAACACCTTTTCAGTGCAGTGCTTTGAAACTTCAATTGAGTCAAATGGGATAACAGTTTTCGCATACATGGCTACTCCCCCACACCGCAAAGAGCTCCTAGAAAAGCTGCCAGCCAACCTGTATCCTGGTAAACGAAGCCTCTGAATTATCTCCTTATTTAAGAAGTGTTCAGATACACCAATTACTTCTGAGTCAACATCTATTAGCAGTTCACTAACTTTATCTCTAACACCTTGTATATTTTGATGAAATACTCTATTCCCTCATTACTCGGATACCTAAGTGGTTTCTTTGTTAGAGAGACTTCCCTTAAGCAGGAATACCTATCAGCTGACTTCAATCTAAAAAAGGTGCAGCTCTAACACTCACTAGTGCAGGAATTTTCCCATGAGTGATCCCACCACCCCCACCTATGCTGTCACCTATAAGCTTTGCCAACCTCCCCTTTCCATACCTGTTGAGGTGCAGGCCATGTCTAGTGAAACCCGCCCTGCTGATAGACTCCACCGACACCACTAAAATGTGACTCATGCCTTCTGTCATTAGCCAGCGCACACCCAAGTCTCATGTTATTACGCTTGACGGCTGTATTAAGATGGGGGCGAGCGTGACGCTGAAACAGTTCCACGAAATGCACATTCGTGTTGCCAGTCTGAGTGGCTATCTTTCCCAGGTCACCATCTATGTCATACTGCCCATCCCTAGCAATACTATTACCAGCCCCACCCACAGTCACTACCTGATCCTCTTTAGTAAAATCCCTACATAGCCCCCCTATGTTAACAGTCACCTGAACCAATCCTGCATTAGGCTTCACAATGCTGGTGACCTGGTACTCACTCCCCAAAACTTCCTGGAACTGCTGGCCTACACCTCAACCATGAGAACTACCTAAGTAATAGTGATTTCAGGTGTACCAGAGGGGAGTGTCATAGGACTGTTGCTATTCACAATATACGTAAATGACCTTGTGGATGACATCGGAAGTTCACTGAGGCTTTTTGCAGATGATGCTGTGGTGTATCGAGAGGTTGTAACAATGGAAAATTGTACTTAAATGCAGGAGGATCTGCAGCGAATTGACGCATGGTGCAGGGACTGGCAATTGAATCTCAATGTAGACAAGTGTAATGTGCTGCGAATACATAGAAAGATAGATCCCTGATTATTTAGCTACAATATAGCTGGTCAGCAACTGGAAGCACTTTATTCCATAAGTTATCTGGGAGTACGCATTAGGAGTGATTTAAAATGGAATGATCATATAAAGTTGATCGTCGGTAAAGCAAATGCCACACTGAGATTCATTGGAAGAATGCTAAGGAAATGCAATCCGAAAACAAAGGAAGTAGGTTACAGTACGCTTGTTCGCCCACTGCTTGAATACTGCTCAGCAGTGTGGGATCCGTACCAGATAGAGTTGATACAAGAGATGGAGAAGATCCAACGGAGAGCAGCGCGCTTCGTTACAATATCATTTAGTAATCGCGAAAGCGTTACGGAGATGATAGATAAACTCCAGTGGAAGACTCTGCAAGAGAGACGCTCAGTAGCTCGGTACAGGCTTATGTTAAAATACCTTCACCGAAGAGTCAAGCAGTATATTGCTCCCTCCTACGTATATCTCGCGAAGAGACCAAGAGGATAAAATCAAGATTAGAGCCCACACAGAAGCATACCGACAATCCTTCTTTCCACGAAAAATACGAGACTGGAATAGAAGGGAGAACCGATAGAGATACTCAGGGTACCCTCCGCCACACACCGTCTGGTGGCTTGCGTAGTATCGACGTAAATGTAGATGTAGAACCATCTTCTTTCTCTTAGAATTTGCAATTGTCCTAGCCACCGCAACTGCTGAGATCTGCTGCATACTTCCTACATGTACAGCTACTAGAGATTCCTCTCCACTAGACTCTGACAGTTGGTCATATCTAATGCAAACACCAATAGTAAAACTATCTGAAAATCTCCTTCTCCTAGCAGATCTCTTGCCAACAGCCAGCTCCCATTCCCCAACCCCCTTCTCTCTCCTCATCCTATCTATTTTCTCCTGTGCGTTTTTCAACTGCACCTGAAGGGCACAGATCTTACGCTCCTGCTCCTCTATCAACTTACTCTTGTTACATAACCTGCAGTTCCAGGAGAGGATCTCACCAGAATGCCAACTGGCTTCCCCACTGCATTTCTCCCAGTGAAAATACTTCAAACAAATCTCACACCGCAATTCACTACTCACGAACCTACGGCAAAGCCCACACTTCTCACTCATGGTAAAATTTTACAGTTATTGAAACAAGAAAACTATCTTATCTAATTTCCGCTAGTACAATAAGAAAATGTTAAAAAAACTGACTACAATAATCACAAATTTACTCTACAAGGGAAGTAACTACTATTATTAACAGTATTAATCAACAGCAAATGAGAATATAACAAAAGGCCAACACAGAAAGAAAATCAAACGTCTAATGACACAGTAACGAAACTGAAAACAGTTCCCAAAAATTTCGCCTGAAATTATTTCACCATAAAACACCAACAACACCGGTTGAAGACTACTAAAGTTCCAAAATAGACCACTATACATAAACAATTAATTAGTTCTTAGCTTTCGATGCGCCGCTACAGCTGCAACTGGTCAGCGCGGAATGTAAACACAGGTAAGAGGTTAAGTTCACCTCTGAATCGCTTCGACATCTTTCTTTAATCCGATCTGGTGGGGCGTAGCACTCAAGAACAGGTCGCACTGGTGTCACACACGCGGTGTCTTTGCAGATGAACCATTCTTTCCTAAAATCTTCCCTATGAGTCGAAGTCTACCATTCTCCGTCCCTACTACCGGCCTTACGTGGTCGTTCTATTTTTTATAGTTTTGCAACGTTACGCTTATGTATTTAATCGACTTGATAGTGTTAAGCAGTGCACTACCAATAGTGTATTCGAATATTACTGTATTTTTTTTTCCTACTCACCTTCTTTAATTTACATACTTCTGCATTTATGGCAAGCTGCCAATCATAACACCAACTAGATATTTTGTCTTAGTCAACTTGTATCCTCCCAATGCCGCTCAACTACCTCCCGTACAGCGCGACATCAACAGTAAACGACCTTAGACTCTACTCACCCTGCCCGTCAGTTGATTTACGAATGTGGAGAATAAGAGTTTTCCTATCAAAATTTCCTGGGCACATCCGACCGTGTAACAATTGTTTCCGTCGAAAGAGTAGTAGTGGTTTAGTACGCTAATAAATGAGCAACAACAGAGAACCTGTATACTGGCGAACATTAGGGATCTGCTCCCAATTGTAAAATGGTAGCTCGGCTACATCAGGAAAGAGATTAGGTACAGGGCTGATCCCCTCTTGGCACACAGCATCAATAGTCTTGCGGTAACAATGTCTCGCTGTTCCATTAACTGGTCTCGACTATACAAGAGCTTTATAAAACTAGGGCAGACGCGTCCAGTCTACTCCCCAATATCTGTGTCTAAAGCACTTTAAAATGTTCATTACTAGTAGTTATCCAGCATCTGCGTCCCTTATGTGCGATATCTTTCACAACTTTGAATCAAATATGAGTCCAGAAACCTTAGAGATCAGTTACATTAAAAATAGAGTAGAATGGTTAGAATTAACACAGACAGACTTACCTACAGCATAAAACACGGGTAAGCAACGTGCTCTTCCAGACATCTAATAGCAACTTTCAACTATCGAGCTGCTGTCAGCGTTGAAAGAGGAACAGACGACTACAAAATCGTCCACAAACAAGAAACACTCTACTGAGCTCGTCATCCTGCACGTTATACTATTAACGGCAAGTCAAAGCGAAGTAACACCTACAGCACTGCCTTGACGGACACCCTGTATACGGACACCTCCCTCTCAGATGTGTCGGATAGAATTACAGAATCTCAGTATCCAAAACAATGTGCGATATGAAGCACTGTACGAGAGCTTGTAAGTAGGCTGTTTAGGTTTTTGTGTTGGTAACTCCACGTAGCGCTCTATATGAAAATCACTGATTGGGCTGTGTGAAGTCTGTGGCTAGTTGGCATTGTTGGAATATTCGCTATTGTAGTATGGGGCAGTTGGATGTGAACAGTGCATAGCGTTGCGCAGTTGGAGGTGAGCCGCCAGCAGTGGTAGATGTGGGGAGTGAGATGGCGGTGTTTTGAGAACGGATGATCTGGACGTGTGGTCGCCAGAAAGAGTAAATTCTTTAAGACTGGAGGAGGAGGATATTGGTGTTTAACGTCCCGTCGACAACGAGGTCATTAGAGATGGAGCACAAGCTCGGATTAGGGAAGGATGGGGAAGGAAGTCGGCCGTGCCCTTTGAAAGGAACCATCCCGGCATTTGCCTGGAGTGATCTGGGGAAATCACGGAAAACCTAAATCAGGACTCCCGAATGCGAGTCCATTGTGCTAACCACTGCGCCACCTCGCTCGGTCATAAAGACTGGATGTCATATATATATATTGCCATGCGCCCCATCGTCTTCCTCTAACAGCTAATACGAGCGACGCTTCAATAACTACTGGAGTTGTTCTCTCTTTCCCCGTTTTGAGGAGACCAAAGCTACCTCCCTACGTGGTCTGGGATACCGTGCTGTACGGCATATTCTACAGAAAAAACTCAGTTCTAGAACGATCTCCAAAGCAAGACGAAGACTGCGATTCATTGGCAGAATACTTAGGCAATATGACAGGTCTTATGAAGAAACTGCTTACAGTACGCTGGTCTCTCGACTACTGCTGTGCGTTGTGGGATCCGCGTCAGATACGACTCACGGAGCAAGTTCAGAGAAGGGCAGTCCGCTTTGTATTATGATGAAACGTGAGAGTGAGTGGAACGGCTGTGATAAACGAATTATGGTGACAGTCATTAAAACAGAGTCGTTTCTCGCTGCTACATGATCTTATCATGAGATTTAAATCACCTGCACTACTAGCCATTAAAATTACTACACAACGAAGATGTCGTGCTACAGACGTGAGATTTAACCGACAGGAAGAAGATGCTGTGATATGCAAATGATTAGCTTTTCAGAGCATTCACACAAGGCTGGCGCCGGTGGCGACGCCTACAACGTACTGACACAAGGAAATTTTCCGATCGATTTCACACACACAAACAGCAGTTGACCGGCGTTGCCTGGTGAAACGTTATTGTGATTCCTCGTTTCGACTGTGATATAGGTCAGATTGCAGCGTATCGCGATTGCGGTTTATCGTATCGTGACATTGCTGCTCGTGTTGGTCGAGATCCAATGACTGTTAACAGAATATGGAATCGGTGGGTTCAGGAGGGTAATACGGAACGCCCTGCTGAATCCCAACAGCCTCGTATCACTAGCACTCCAGATGACAGGCATCTTACCCACATCACTGTAACGGATAATGCAGCCAAGTCTCGATCCCTGAGTCAACAGATGGGGACGTTTGCAAGGCAACAACCATCTGCACGAGCAGTTCGACGACGTTTGCAGCAGCATGGACTATCAGCTCGGAGACCATGGCTGCGGTTACCCTTGACGCTGCATCACCGACAGGAGAGATTGCAATAGTGTACTTAACGACGAACCTGGGTGCACGAATAGCAAAACGTAATTTTTTCGAATGAATTCAGGTTCTGTTTACGGCATCAAGATGGTCACCTCCGTGTTTGGCGACATCGCGGTGAACGCACATTGGAAGCGTGTATTCGTCATCGCCACACTGGCGTATCACCCGGCGTGATGGTATGGGGTGCAATTGGTTACACGTCTAGGTCACCTCTTGTTACATTGACGGCACTTTGAACAGTGGACGTTACATTTAAGATGTGTTACGACCCGTGGCTCTACCCTTCATTCGATCCCTGCGAAACCCTACATTTCAGGAGGATAATTCACGACCACACATTGCTGGTCTTGTATGAGCCTTTCTGGATACAGAAAATGTTCGACTGCTGCCCTGGCCAGCGCATTCTGTAGAGCTCTCACCAACTGAAAACGTCTGGTCAATGGTGGCCGAGCAACTGGCTCGTCACAATACACCAGTCACTACTCTTGATGAACTGTGGTATCGTATTGAAGCTGCATGCGCAGCTTTACCTGTACACGCCATACAAGCTCTGCTTGACTCAATACCCAGGCGTATCAAGACCGTTATTACGGCCAGAGGTGGTTGTTTGGGGTATGATTTCTCAGGATCTATGCACCGAAATTGCGTGAAAATGTAATCACATGTCAGTTCTAGTATAATATAGCCGGCCGCGGTGGTCTCGCGGTTCTAGGCGCGCAGTCCGGAACCGTGCGACTGCTACGGTCGCAGGTTCGAAACCTGCCTCGGGCATGGATGTGTATGATGTCCTTAGGTTAGTTAGGTTTAAGTAGTTCTAAGTTCTAGGGGACTAATGACCACAGCAGTTGAGTCCCATAGTGCTCAGAGCCATTTTTTTTAGTATAATATACACTCCTGGAAAATTGAAATAAGAAAACCGCGAATTCATTGCCCCAGGGAGGGGAAACTTTATTGACACATTCCTGGGGTCAGATACATCACATGATCACACTGACAGAACCACAGGCGCATAGACACAGGCAACAGAGCATGCACAATGTCGGCGCTAGTACAGTGTATATCCACCTTTCGCAGCAATACAGGCTGCTATTTTCCCATGGAGACGATAGTAGAGATGCTGGATGTAGTCCTGTGGAACGGCTTGCCATGCCATTTCCACCTGGCGCCTCAGTTGGACCAGCATTAGTGCTGGACGTGCAGACCGCTTGAGACGACGCTTCATCCAGTCCCAAACATGCTCAATGGGGGACAGATCCGGAGATCTTGCTGGCCAGGGTAGTTGACTTACACCTTCTAGAGCACGTTGGGTGGCACGGGATACATGCGGACGTGCAAAGTCCTGTTGGAACAGCAAGTTCCCTTGCCGGTCTAGGAATGGTAGAACGATGGGTTCGATGACGGTTTGGATGCACCGTGCACTATTCAGTGTCCCCTCGACGATCACCAGAGGTGTACGGCCAGTGTAGGAGATCGCTCCCCACACCATGATGCCGGGTGTTGGCCCTGTTTGCCTCGGTCGTATGCAGTCCTGATTGTGGCGCTCACCTGCACGGCGCCAAACACGCATACGACCATCATTGGCACCAAGGCAAAAGCGACTCTCATCGCTGAAGACGACACGTCTCCATTCGTCCCTCCATTCACGCCTGTCGCGACACCACTGGAGGCGGGCTGCACGATGTTGGGGCGTGAGCGGAAGACGTCCTATCGGTGTGCGGGACCGTAGCCCAGCTTCATGGAGACGGTTGCGAATGGTCCTCGCCGATACTCCAGGAGCAACAGTGTCCCTAATTTGCTGGGAAGTAGCGGTGCGGTCCCCTACGGCACTGCGTAGGATCCTACGGTCTTGGCGTGTCTCCGTGCGTCGCTGCGGTTCGGTCCCAGGTCGACGGGCACGTGCACCTTCCGCCGACCACTGGCGACAACATCGATGTACTGTGGAGACCTCACGCCCCACGTGTTGAGCAATTCGGCGGTACGTCCACCCGGCCTCCAGCATGCCCACTATACGCCCTCGCTCAAAGTCTGTCAACTGCACATACGGTTCACGTCCACGCTGTCGCGGCATGCTACCAGTGTTAAAGACTGCGATGGAGCTCCGTATGTCACGGCAAACTGGCTGACACTGACGGCGGCGGTGCACAAATGCTGTGCAGCTAGCGCCATTCGACGGCCAACACCGCGGTTCCTGGTGTGTCCGCTGTGCCGTGCGTGTGATCATTGCTTGTACAGCCCTCTCGCAGTGTCCGGAGCAAGTACGGTGGGTCTGACACACCGGTGTCAGTGTGTTCTTTTTTCCATTTCCAGGAGTGTATTTGTCCAATGTATATCCGTTTATCATCAGCATTTCTTCTTGTTGTAGCAATTTTAATGGCCAGTAGTGCACTTTCAACACAGACAGTGAAAAACTTTTATTGGAGCCCACCTATACAGGGAGAAATTTTCATCATAATAAAATAAGAGATATCCAATGTCGCATGGAAAGATTGAAATGTTCCTTTCTCCCGCGAGCTCTTCGAGAGTGGAACGGTGGAGAAGTATCTTCAACGTGCTTCGATTAACTCTCTGCCAGACACATAACTGTCAGTTACAGAATAATCGTGTAGATCTAGACATAGACGTAAATGTCGTTTTCGCAGCATAATGATCTGGATTCTGTAGTGACGGGGGGGGGGGGGGGGGGGGGCATATTCCGGACCTCGGTGCAGAATCCTGCTCCCTCACGAAGAAGGAGCAGTTGTAGTACTCGAATTTGTTGAGCTATAAGTCCAACATACCGCTTTAAAAATTTAGATTATGGCGGCGGGATATTGGATGTTGGCTGACAGTAACCGTTGCATGTCCTTTACTTCAGAGCACAGTACCCAGGACCGCAACTAATACTGGTCCCCGCATTAGAAGCACAGGTTCCAGTGAAAAGTAAAACCCAAGAGAACAATCCTCAGAATGGGAACTGTACTCCATCCGAACCGGCCTAGGAAGGGCCGACGGTAGTGACCGACCACCGTGTCTTCCTCAGCTTATTGACGTCACAGCTCTCTACCGGTCGTTGTCAGCTTTCATGATTGGAGTAGCTCCAAACATGACTCGAGACATCGTCGGCTGAGCAATCTGACGCGCCATCAGGCTGCTTCTAGAGAAAGACATGTTGTGGAAATCGCTACCAGATTTTAGAAACGATATCGGACCCCAGAATGAATCTTTTACTGTGTGGCGAAGTATTTGCTGCTTTGAAACTTCTTACAGATTAAAATAGTTTACCTGTCCGGTCTCGAACCGGAACCTTGTTTTTCTTGTCGAATACTCTAACAACTAAGCTGTCCGGGCATGAATTACGACTAGCGTTCAAAACTTCAGTTGTGCCCACCAAAGGAAGTTCCATATATCAGATAATTGAAACCCTCTGATGGTAGCAGATCAGTCTGTACCCTAATTTTCAAGCCTAAAATTACACAGCGTCTATTCAGAAACAAGAAAGGCAGGGTTGAGCCCAAATCGATTAGTGCAAAGCTGCGGAAGATAAACTTCTGATTTTCATTCACCTAATTTGCAGAATCTGCTGCTTAGCAGAAGTATCATGAATTCTTTTCGGGAACTTTAGGAAGTTTCCGGTTAAATATTGCGGAGAAGTAATTTAAAGCGAGGAGCTCGAAGTTTGGTAACTAATTTTCGGAATATTTCTTTGTTCGATGTGTAGTTCTTCCCTGGTGGAAAATGTTCTCAGCACTCCTAATTAGAAGGGTCTCAAAACGTTAAATCTGTAGAACTGTTTAGAAGCGGCTTCTTCTACAACGGACTGTGTAACAGCAAATCGATAATTATTTTGGTGCGTTGTTCCAGTAATACCACAATGATAATGAAGTGCACTGTAAGTTTAAATGACGTTACCGAGAGACAACGAGAACTCAGACATCGATGTCAGTTTAAGTACAGTTACGTGATATACACACCGCATCTAATATAATTCGTTTGGATGTAAGTGCACACATGCAGAATTAAAACATAAGGATGTTGCACAAATTACAAAATTTGTGGTGCTAAGTGCAACTACGTTTTCTTCCAGTGACTTCTGAATACTTTTTGGCTTAGATCACTTTTCATTACCTTGACAGCGATTGATCTCTAACACGTGATCTTCAGTACCGTAGGTTAAATAGTGTTCCTCACCTAAAGCTGTACCCCAGTACAGGGTAACCATCAAGATAAACGAGAACCACATAATTTCAGAAAAATCATATTAACTCTACAGTGAATTACTTCCTCTTAGCTCGCTTTTAAACAGGATGTATAAATTTATTGAATATATGGGTGAATTCGATATTCCTAAACGAGGAAAAAACACCATTCAAGCCCATTTCCTAAGAGACTTCCTTTTTTAAATATTAATGAAAAAATATTCCCGTAACGTTACAAAGAAAGTCACTCTGTTAATCAGCTTTTTAAGGGAAAGCACTCGTAGCGCTAAGAAAAATTATGTGGTTTATGCATGTACGCAAGTAATTAAAAATGTACCGTTTGGTACTTATCATCACACTTGTAGACCCATTTAATTATCACAGCGTTCATCCAACCTTATTTCTCTGTTAGACTGCTACTCCATTTTGGTTTCTTTGTCAAACTATAACTATCCACTGCCTCACGATTTCAGTTGTGTCCATGTTTTGCAGACATTGTGAACAATTCAATGGCAGTTGACAACTGCAAATATATATTGTGTTATTGTACAATGTCGATTCAGTAATAACTCCGGAGCGTAACATTTCGTAGCACTTGTTTAATTCACATTTTTCCTTCTTTTCGCGTGAGGAACGCCTACATGAGAGCGTCTTCGAATATCTTAAATACCTTGCAAAGACCGCGAGCAAAGTTTGCTCCATTTAAGACACCTGAATCTCTTCCACGCGGAGCAGAGTTGTCATTTCGATCCTGTTAGCAAGGTTTAGGTTTACCACGATTTCTTAAATCACTTCAAGCGAACGCCAAGATGATTTCTTCGAAAAATCTCGGACCAATTTATAAGGGTACACAAATGAAAACAAGACAGATCGAAAATAAGGAAGCAAACTATTTATTATTTCAAAAGTAATCACCATAACTCTTAATACATTTATCCCACCGTGAGGTAAGACCCTTACTGCCTTCATATAAACATGTTTTCATTTGCTTATGCAGTTATAATTGTGCCCAGGCGTGCAGCTTTTCGTTGGAAGTAAATCAACAGCCGTGAAAGTATTTTGTCAATCCTCCAGAAAACATGGAAATCGCATGAGAAGAGATAGGGACTGTATGGAGGATGTGTAAACGAAACTTCTGAAACGTAGTCGAAACACTCCTATTAATGTGTGTATACGCCTTTAACGTAGTCCCGATCTGTCCGCTTGCGATTTCCATACTTTTCGAGCCCTGGGGAAAGACATTTGTAGCCGTGGATTTGCTATGAAGAGTTGCACGCCTGGGTACACTCATAGTACAGAAGGCAACCGCAAACATTTTTTCGTAAGGACACTCAGCGTTTTGAGTCACAGTGGGATAAATGTATTAACGGTTGTGGCGATTACTTTTGAAATAATGAAGGTTTAGCTTTTTACCATCCGTCTCGTTTTCACTTGAGTGACTCTTATCCTTTACCATCCTTATCGCCTCCTAACTAGTTTTCAATAATCACTGGATTTCACGCTGGTAGAACGTAAACCCTTAACCTTCCTTCGTTCCTGAAAAAACCATTGTATCACGTACCATAATTCATTTATATGAGTAACAACACATGTTTTACTTTAACTTTGCACTTGACAAATTCAGTAAATATGTAATTTAAGGAAAGTTTTCAAAGCTCAGTAATTTTCACTATTAAAGGAAATGTTAATATATTAGATGGCGCGGTACATTTACTAACGAAACACCTCTACCTCAAGTCGCGGGTATAAAAGTTGTAGTGAATCACGCATCATAGATGCTGCATACTCACTTTATGTCCATTTCCGATTCCACATCTGAGCGATACATACCCTTGGAATAACGCAAACCGTTGCCGAAATGTGTCTGACTATACAACAAAAGGCAGCGACATCCAACGTCAAAGTGATAAGTTCTCACCTTAATAGAGGGTGGCGTTGATACCAAAGAAATTTTGTTTTTGCAGCCATGGTACATGCAATACAGTCACGTAGAACCTTGATCTGGAGAATTATTTTGAATAAGCGGCTTTCCACGCTTGTAGTTTGTCTTTCCTTTAGCGCATCGTCATAAAATTCTTTAATTTGGAAGGCGTATTATAAATAAAAATTGTTTCAAAGTTTGCGAATGGTAAGAAAGAGTCTGCCTTTATCGTTTTAACTCTCAGGAAATTTACGGTTAAATCCAACGTGACCGTAGCATGACAGCAAGACTTGCAAGCACAAAAGAAAAACATCCTGCAATTGTGCACTATGGTACTGGACGAATGACAATCTTAGAAGTAAATTATCGAACATTTTACTGAGTGAATTAGCTAATGAGTAATATTTACTTGTTTACTGTACTTGGATTAACCTGCCCATGATAATATAGCAATACAAGGTGATAATAAAACTCCGATATTAGCTGCAATGGTACGTCATCAAAAATAATGACAACCTTAAAATATATTTCTAATATGGTATGTAGCTAGGAAACGACTTGAAAAAGTAAGGTACATATGTTGTCCCACTCTAAGACTATTGTGAAACAGGTATGACGGGCGGATTAACAGAAGAGAGTACATGTCCCTGGTTTCCTGCACACACAGCTCTTCACCGGTACGGCTAACACGCGCATCACAGGGTGAGAGTGAAATAGCGCGTCATCTGGAAACGTACTCCGAAGTTGAGACTTTGGGAAGTAGATAAATTTCATTCAGATTCGCAGTGAAATTTGGGCATACATGGTACAAATGCAATGTTATCGCCAACCGTAGTGAAATGGAGCTAAGGTTTTGAGAGAGGTAACACAGACGAGCGCGATGATGATCGACGAGAAGACCATAGAGCAGTTCTCGAGCGACGCCGGGTGAACAGGGAATTGATTTCTCTCGTCGCGGAACTGAACGATCGACAGAAAGGTCCGACAATTATTTACAGAGACTTGGTGACTATGTATCTGTGTAGCATTCAACTGAAATTACTTGGCAATCCGTAATAATATGCAACTTCCTTTTCTTGGTCCCTCGTATAAAGATAGCCTTGACATTGCGTATTAGGACATCCTAATTGGTGCACGTTTCATTTCGATTTTTACAGACTAGGAGATGTTCTTCAGTTTGTGGCAGTCCGAAGTCAGATCTTTCACACCCATTCAGATACCTTCAGTTAAAAATATTGCTTTTACATCTTGAAACTCCCGTCCTCAGTCGATTGAGGGCTTCCTGGCTGGAGCCTCCTCCAACTCCTGAAGTGGGGTTAGTAGTTTCTGTCGCCATAGTTTCTATTTCGAATGTATTTGTTACCAGTTAACAAAAGTCTTTTCGTTGGCCTAAGCTAGGGTGCTGGTCTCTGGCGATAAATTGTTTTAGTTGAGGTTGATCTCACCCCCCCCCCCCCCTCCCACATAATATGTCCAGTTTCATCAACAGCCATCCATATCGTCTATCCCCAAGGCCTTTTTTCGAGTTCGGTCTATCAGAATCTCGTCAAAGCGCAGAATCACATCTACCACATCATCTTCATCTTCCCTTTCCATATTATTGCCTTCAAGTTTATCTCCCTTGTATGGACCCTCCATATACTCCTTTATCTTTCAGCTTTTCCTTCTTTGCTTAGGACTGGTTTTGCATCTGAGCTGTTGATATTCATACAGCTGCTTCTCTTTATTCATAAGGCATCTTCACTTTTTCTGTAGGTGGCATTTACATTTTTTTCTTGTGAAATGTGCTTATGAATCTTAACGCCTGTCCTCCAGCCATTTCTGCTTAGCCATTTTGCACTACTTGTCAGTCTCATTTTTTAAACGTTTGTATTCGCTTTCATCTGATTTCATTTGCTGTATTTTCATATTTTCCTCCTTCATCAATCAAATTCAGTATATCTTGTGTTATCCAAGGATACCTAGCACACTTCGTCTATTTACCTATTCGATCCTCTGCTGCCTTCAGTATTTCACCTCTTAAAGCTACCCTTTCTTTTTCGACTGTATTCGTTCCCATGGTCTAGTCAACCACTGCCTAACGCTCCCTCTGAAACTCTCAGCAATGTCCGATTCTTTCAACTTACCCAGTTAATGCCTGCCTTTAATTTCCTGCCTTTTTCTAATTTCTTCAGTGTTAATCCACAGTTCATAACCAATAAATTGTAATCACATTCCACATCTGCCCCGCGAAATGTCTTACAATTTAAAATTTGGTCCCAAACCCTCTCTATTAGCATTACATAACCAATTTGAAAACTTGCGATGTCTTCCGGTCTCTTCCATATATATAATCTTCTTTTATTATTTTTGAACCAATTGTTATTGCTGATTAAATTATGCTCTGTGCAAAATTCTACGAGACGGCTTCCTCTTTCATTCCTTTCTTTGAATCTATATTCACCAACTATTTTTCCCTCCCTTCTTTTTCCCACTATCGAATTCCAAGTTCCCATCAAAATATAATTTTCTTTGTCTCCTTTAATTATCTGAATAATTACTTTTATCTCATCATGCATTTCTTCAATCACTTCACCATCTGCGGAGCTAGTTGGCATATTAATGTGTACTAGTGTGGTGATTGTCGACTTCGTGTCTGTCCTGGCTATGGTAATGCGTTCAATACACAATTAATAATAGCTTACCAGTGTTTCTATTTTCTTATTCGATACTAAATCCACTCCTAAATTATCTCTATTTGATTCGTATTTAGAACCCTATATTCACATAACCAAAAGTCCTGTTCTTCCTGCCACTATAACTCCACTAATTACCATTACATCTAACTTCAACGCATCCATTTCCCTTTTTAAATTTCCTAACGTACCTGCCCAATTAAGGGAGCTAAAATTTCACGCTTCCATCCGTCAAATACCAGTTTTGTTTATCCTGAGCAGGATATCCTCCTGTCGAACGGAAGTACATGAGAATGCGGGATTATGTTATCTCCGGAATATTTTACCGAAAAGGACACCATCATCACTGAACCAAACAGTACAGCTGCATGACCTCGGGAAGAATTAAGTCTGTAGTTTATCCTTGTTTTTAGTCGTTTGCCGTACCAGCAGAGCATGGCCGTTTTAGTTTATGTTATGAGGCCAGATCAGTGAATCGTCCAGACCGTTGCCCTTGCAACTACTGGAAAGGCTGCTGTCCCTCTTCAGGAACCTGATGTCTCAACAGACACATCTCCGTTGTGAAGAGCCAAAGAAACCCGTACACCTACCTAATCTCATATAGGGTCCCTGCGAGCAAGCAGAAGTGATGCAACACGACGTGGCATCGACTCGACTAATGTCTTAAGTAGTGCTGGGGGGGGGGGGGGGGGGGGAAACTGACACCATGAATCCAGCAGGGTTGTCCATAAGTACAAGGGGGTGGAGATCTCTTATGAACAACACGTTGCAGGGAATCCCAGATATGCTCAATGATGTTCAAGTCTCGGGAGTTTGGTGGCCAGTGGAAGTGTTTAATCTTATGTGAGTGTTTCTGAAGCCATTCTGTAGCAATGCTGGATGTGTAGGATATCGCATTTTCCTGCTGGAATTGTCCAAGTCCGTCGGAATGCACAATGCACATGAGTGGATGGAGGTGATCAAACAAGATGATTATGTGCGTGTCACCTGGCAATGTCGTATCTAGGCATATCAGTGGCCCCATCTCAGTCTTCCTGCACACGCCCCACACCATTACAGAGACTCCACCAGCTTGAACCGTCCCCTACTGACAGTCAGGATCCATCGATTCATGAGGTTGTCTCCATACCCGTTGTCGGTGTTGACGGGCCCAGGCGAGGCGTAAAGCTTTGTGGCGTGTAACCACCAAGTGTACAGGGGTGGACCTCCGGCTCCGAAAGTCAATATCGATGAAGTTTCTTTGAATGGTTTGCACGCTGACACTTGTAGATGGTCCAGCACTAAAGTTTGCAGCAATTTGTGGAAGGGTTGCACTTCTGTCACGTTGATCGGCTCCCTTCAGTCGTTGTTGGTCCCGTTCCGGCAGGTTCTATTTCCGGCTGCAGACATATCGGAGATTTATATAGGCGTCGCCGACCGCACCGCCATATTCTGCCTGCGTACGTATCTGTGTATTTGAATACCAATGCCTATACTAGTTCCTCTGGCGCTTCAGTGCACATCCCTGAGGCACGCAACGCATCCCATCGACGTGGTTCACGGTGATGGAGGCGGGGGTGTGGTGGGGCCGGGGGGGGGGGGGGGGGGTGGAAGGTGTACGTCAGTGTATTGAATCACATTACGTTAGCTGTAAGCTCGAAACTGAAGCGTCATTCCAGTTTTTCTATGCACTCAATAAGTGATATGAAAACTTTGTGGAAGGCAGGGTACGCAGATTTTGAACGTAGAACAAAGGGAAATACCAAAAAGCACGATAGGGCAGTTTTAGGAGTCACTAAACGATGTTTTGTAGTAATTCGTTACTTTTCATGATACACAGATCATCACTTTACAGTATAATGAAACCAAATAATTAAATTAAGTTAAATGAAAGTAGTCGGCAGAAGTCGGTGGTTGTACAGATAAAAAATGAAGTCGATTGCATCTACCAGGTATAACGGCCAGTAATTATTATTGATCCTCTCGAAAAACATACAACAATATTAATATTTTAAACAATACCTAATTCATGTTAGCTGCTTGGAGATTATTATTCTCTCGTACTATACGCTTATTTTGGCAATCACTACACATACTATAGATCTCGACACATTATTATACGTAATTATTCGCTATATAAGACAGCAATAAAATTACAACCACATACAAATCTAGTATAGGGAAACACGCAGTAAGAACTTAACATAAGTAAACCCGGATCAATTTAAGAAGTTATCAAAATACAGCAAACCGTAAAATCTTACAAAAGATAGATAATTTTTGGTAATTTAAGAGAGAAATAAAATAGCGACCAGACACATAAAGTACGTGCATATATTATGAATAGCTTAATGTAAGTACACCTTTGTACATATTATGTGAAAACTACCATTTAATTAACGACATCAGTACCATATATAATGATTGTAGGTTGTACTAGAAAATAGCAATAACGCCGAAGTATTCTTAGAGCATGAAAGAATTATAAACTCTGAGCAGGTAGCAGGAATCTCATACTGAGACCTATAATACGCTGCAGACCTTTCAGTGTGGAAATAGTTAACATGTACTACCCAAGTTATACTCACCAATCGTATGAAAATGTACTTGAGATGACGTAAACAGCATAAGCTGTCAGCATCATACAAACGATATAGCTCCTACTGAAATATTGTTGTATCACTTTCTTTACTTTTGTACTCCTAAAAGACAGACATTAGTAGCTTCTATAGTAGACGCATATGTGTTTACATTGTCAACTGACGGGACACCACCTTGCTTGCGTATTACCGACTACTACGCGGCAGTCAGAGAAAGGTAACGGACGAACCATAGCAACGTAAACATTGGACGGGTAGAAAGATGCGACGAGCAGGCTAGGTACTACTGAAACAAGCAATTAAAATGTTCACGGCGAGGTCAAGAACGTGTAATACGTCTTACGAAAACAATGAATGAAGTCCAACCAAATGTTTTATCTTTTACAACGTTACCATCAAATAAAACGTGTTTCCCTACGTGCAAAATCAACCAATTACCACGAAATTTGTTGTGCAATAACTACAATCAACTGTTTCCTCTTTTTACAACAACACCATAACGAAAATAAAATTGAGATTATTTTCCTTTCCTACAACAGTACCGTAAGGGAAATTACACTGAAGGGCCAAAGAACCTGGTATAGGCATGCGTATTCAAATACAGAGATACGTAAACAGGCAGAATACGGCACTGCGATCGACAACGTCAATATAAGACAACAAGTGTCTGGCGCAGTTATTAGATCGGTTACTGCTGCTACAGTGGCAGGTTGTCAAGGTTTAAGTGAGTTGGAACGTGGTGTTATAGTTGGCGCACGAGCGATGGGTAGCAGCGTCTCCGAGGCAGCGATGAAGTGGCGAATTTCCCTTACGACCATTACACGAGTGCTCCGGTAAAACATCAAATCTCCGACATCGCTGCGGCCGGGAAAAGATCCTGCAAGGACGGGACCAACGACAAATGAAAATCATTCAACGTGACAATAGCGCAACCCTTCCGCAAATTGCTGTAGATTTCAATGCAGGGCCATCAACAAGTTGAGCGTGCGAACCATTCAGCGAAACATCGATATGGGCTTTGGGAGCCGAAGGCGCACTCGTGTACCCTCGATGACTGCACGACACAAAGCTTTCCGCCTCGCCTGGGCCCGTCGACGCCGACACTCGACTGTTTATGACTGGAATCACGTTGGCTGGTCGGATGAGTCTCGATTCACGTTGTATCGAGCAGATGGACGTGTACGTGTGTGACGACAACCCAAAAGTAAAAAGCTAGTGGATTTAAATCAGGACTGCGTAATGCCATCGTCGAGGACCAAAACGTCCTATCCATCATCCTGGAAAACGTCTATGCAAAAACCTGTACTGTGTGATCAGGGTCGGGTGCAACATCGTGGATGAAGCACATGTTATGACGTGCGGTTAAAGGAATATTTTCTAATAAAGTAGGCAACTATGTCTCCTCTGGAAAGGTCCGGCTATTGTTACCAGTGAATCGTGTAGGTAAAACGTAGGGCCCAATAATGTAATTATCCGTTATACCCGCCCAAACACTTCCGGAAAAGCGGCGCTGGAAATGTATTGCTACTACTTGGCGCGGATTGTGAACACCCCACGTGTGCATTTTATGGAAATTAATTTAGCGAGCGAAACACACTTCATCTGTGAAAAGTATCTTGCTTGCAAAATCATGCTTCGCATTTTGTAGCAAAAATTCTCGTCACGGAGGGAAATTTTGCTCTTCCAACGCTTGTACGCGTTGAATGTGGTAGGTGAAATCTCTGAAACCTAAATCTGGATGGCCGGACGCTAGTTTAAACCTTCGTCCTCCCGAATGCGAGTCTAGTGTGCCAACTTCTGCGCACATCGGTCGGGTACGTTCTGGGTCTCTGCCTTCTGTACACTGTGGTGAAGAGCCAGTGTCTCTCAATCTATGAAATTAAAAATACGTACTCGTAAGCGGTATTCTGTCATAATTTATGTAACAGTAAAACGAAAGCATATCAGAACAGAAAATCCGTTTCGCGTACAGAATTAAATATAGAAAGGTAAAGATAAGTACTGCACTGTTTTACGAATAAGGAGCAGAATAATCGAGTAAAAGTGGAGAGTTATGATGATACAAACCTTTAATGAACAGCAGCAAATGTATGTTGTTAAAGGAAGTCTTCGTTGTGGGAAGCGATCTCGATAAATTGGTACAGCTGCCCTCGCAACACCTTTTGGTTCGAATCGCTCTGAGAACTACGGGATTTAGCTGCTGAGGTAATCAGTCCCCTAGAACTTAGAACTACTTAAACCTAACTAGCCTAAGGACATCACACACATCCATACCCGAGGCAGGATTCGAACCTGCGACCGTAGCGGTCGCCCGGTTCCAAACTGTAGCGACTAGAACCGCTCGGCACCCCATACGGCGCAACACCATTTGCTTCACAATAAATTAAATGAATATCGCATCGTTCAGTGATTGTAAATCTCCCTTCTATCCCAGTGTTTAACGGAGTGGCAATAACATCACAGGAAAGTCGACGGCTGCCGACAGTAGGTGTATTACAGTGACTCAGCCACGCAGGCCGTTGTTGCCTACGTTTTTGCGACTCACGCCCGCCATGTCACTACGTGCAGCGATAACTAAAAAAACCGATTGCTTACAAAAGTGTACCTGTGTTGGGGGAGGTGTGGATCAGGCACCCCATAGTATTTTGATCTCCTTTAGCGAATTCTCCCATCTTACTGCACATACTGTTTCCGCAAGTCCCATGAACCATGGACCTTGCCGTTGGTGGGGAGGCTTGGGTGCCTCAGCGATACAGATAGCCGTACCGTAGGTGCAACCACAACGGAGGGGTATCTGTTGAGAGGCCAGACAAACGTGTGGTTCCTGAAGAGGGGCAGCAGCCTTTTCAGTAGTTGCAGGGGCAACAGTCTGGATGATTGACTGATCTGGCCTTGTAACACTAACCAAAAGGGTATAGTGGTATAAGTATTAGCAGGTCAGCAACTGGAAGCATAAATTATCTAGAAGTACGCATTAGGTGTGATTTAAAATGGAATGATCATATAAAGTTGATCGTCGGTAAAGCAGATGCCCGACTGAGATTCAATGGAAGAATCCTAAGGAAATGCAATCCGAAAACAAAGGAAGTAGGTTACAGTACGCTTGTTCGGCCACTGCTTGAATACTGCTCAGCAGTGTGGGATCCGTACCAGATAGGGTTGATAGAAGAGATAGAGAAGATCCAACGGAGAGCAGCGCGCTTCGTTACAGGATCATTTAGTAATCGCGAAAGTGTTACGGAGATGATAGATAAACTGCAGTGGAAGACTGTGCAAGAGAGACGCTCAGCAGCTCGGTACGGGCTTTTCTTAAAGTTTCGAGAACATACCTTCACCGAAGAGTTAAGCAGTATATTGCTCCCTCCTACGTATATCTCGCGAAGAGACCATGAGGATAAAATCAGAGAGATTAGGGCCCACACAGAAGCATACCGACAATCCTTCTTTCCACGAACAATTCGAGACTGGAATAGAAGGGAGAACCGAGAGCGGTACTCAGGGTACGTATGTAGAAAACGGCGTTGCTGTGCTGGTACTGCGAACGTCTGAAGGCAAGGGGAAACAACGGCCGTAATTTTTCCCGAAGGCATGCAAGCTTTACTGTATGGTTAAATGATGATGGCGTCCTCTTGGGTAAAATATTCCGGAGGTAAAATAGTCCACCATTCGGATCTCCAGGCGGGGACTACACGAGAGGATGTAGTTATCAGGAGAACGAAAACGCGTTCTACGGATCGGAGCGTGGAATGTCAGATCCCTTAATCGGGCAGGTATGTTAGAAAATTAAAAAACGGAAATGGATAGGATAATGTTAGATATAGTGGGAATTAGTGAAGTTTGGTGGCAGGAAGAACAAGACTTCTGGTCAGGTGACAACAGGGTTATAAACACAAAATCAAATAGGGGTAATGCAGGAGTAGGTTTAATAATGAATAGGAAAATAGGAATTCGGGTAAGCTACTACAAACAGCATATTGTGGCCAAGATAGATACGAAGCCCACGCCTACCACAATAGTACAAGTTTATATGCCAACTAGCTCTGCAGATGACGAAGAAATTGAAGAAATGTATGATGAAATAAAAGTAATTATTCAGATACTGAAGGGAGATGGAAATTTAATAGTCATGGGGGACTGGAATTCGTCAGTGGGCAAAGGGAGAGAAGGAAACGTAGGAGGTGAATATGGATTTGGGGTAAGAAACGAAAGAGGAAGCCGCCTGGTAGAATTTTGTACAGAGCACAACCTAATCATAGCTAACACTTGGTTCAAGAATCATAAAAGAAGATTGTATACATGGAAGAGTCCTGGAGGTACTAGAAGGTATCAGATAGATTATATAATGGTAAGACAGGGATTTAGGAACCAGGTTTTAAATTGTAAGACACTTCCAGGGTCAGATGTGGACTCTGGCCACAATCTATTGGTTATGAACTGTAGATTAAAACTGAAGAAACTGCAAAAAGGTGAGAATTTAAGGTGATGGGACATGGATAAACTAAAAGAACCAGAGGTTGTACAGAGTTTCAGAGAGAGCATAAGGGAACAATTGACAGGAATGGGGGAAAGAAATACAGTAGAAGAAGAATGGGTACCTTTGAGGGATGAAGAAGTGAAGGCAGCAGAGGACCAAGTAGTTAAAAAGGCGAGAATTAGTAGAAATCCTTGGGAAACAAAAGAGACATTGAATTTAAGTGATGAAAGAAGAAAATATAAAAATGCAGTAAATGAAGCAGGCAAAAAGGAATAAAAACGTCTCAAAAATGAGATCGACAGGAAGTGCAAAATCGCTAAGCAGGCGTGGCTAGAGGACAAATGTAAGGATGTAGAGGCTTATCTCACTAGGGTTATGATAGATACTGCCTACAGGACAATTAAAGAGACCTCTGGAGAAAAGAGAACCACTTTTATGAATATACAAGCACTAGTTGGGAAGGGAGTGAGACAAGGTTGTAGCCTCTCCCCGATGTTACTCAATCTGTATATTGAGCAAGCAATAAAGGGAAAAAAAGAAAAATTTGGACTAGGTGGTAAAATCCATGGAGAAGAAATAAAAACTGTAAGGTTCACCGATGACATTGTGATTCTGTCAGAGACAGCAAAGGACTTGGAAGAGCAGCTGAACGGAATGGACAGTGTGTTGAAAGGAGGATATAAGATGAACATCAACAAAAGATAAATGAATAACGGAATTTAGACGCGTTAACTCGGGTGATGCTGAGGGAATTATTTTAGGGAATGAGGCACTTAAAGTAGTAAATGAGTTTTGCTATTTGGGGAGCAAAATAACTGATGATGGTCGAAGTAGAGAGGATATAAAATGTAGACTGGCAATGGTAAGGAAGGCGATTCTCAAGAAGAGAAATTTGTTAACATCGGGTATAGATTTAAGTTTCAGGAAGTCGCTTCTGAAAGTATTTGTGTGGAGTGTAGTGATGTATGGAAGTGAAACATGGACGATAAATAGTTTGGACAAGAAGAGAATAGAAGCTTTCGAAAACTGGTGCTATAGAAGAATGCTGAAGATTAGATGGGTAAATCAAATAACTAATGAGGAGGTACTGAATAGAATTGGGGAGAAGAGATATTTGTGGCACAACTTAACTAGAAGAAGGGATCGGTTGGTAGGACATGTTCTGAGGCATCAAGAGATCACCAATTTAATATTGGAGGGCAGTGTGGCGGGTAAAAATCGTAGAGGGAGACCAAGAGACGAATACACTAAGCAGATTGAGAAGGATGTAGGCTGCAGTACTTACTGGGAGATGAAGCAGCTTGCACATGATTGAGTAGTATGGAGAGCTGCATCAAACCAGTCTCAGGACTGAAGATCACAACGACAACAACAATAAGTAAACAAAAGAGCAATAAATTGCAAGGAGATTATAGATAACATGTTGTCATCTTACGAAAAACTTGGATGCAACAAGTCATTGAAAATGCATTTCTTACATAGTCATCTTGACTTCTTCCCAAAAGATTGTGGTACAGTAAGTCATGAACATGGGGAACAATTTCATCAAGATATTGCCACAATTGATAAGCAGTATGTCGGAAAGTGGAGCCCTACTATTTTGGCAGATTACTGCTGGACTGTCATAAGGGATGTTCCCGAGTGTGTGTATAAACATCAAACCAAGCGAAAACGGTCATCTTCTGAATTTATCTCTGAACAAAATTTGTAGCTGTATATGCTCTACATTTGGACACTTAACATTTATAATTCTTTATATATATTTGTGGCCATTTAATTTATATATTTACTTTTGTGCTTTACGTAGTTCTGGTAAAAAGTAGACTTAGAAAGTATTTTCATTCATGTAATGTTATCTTCATTTTTTCTTAATATTTTACTTTTGTGCTTCCAGAATGACACTGAAGTTTATCAATGCACAATACATAAAATAATTTAAGTAATTATTCACTTACAATTTTTATGTTGTATCTTGGAACAGTAATGCATATTCAGGTAGTAAGTTATGTATACAAAACTACAGATTACATTTAAAAAACTAGGGCTACATGTTTATGAAGATGATGATTTTATATCATTTTATACGGAAATAAACATAACTAACTCAAAATCATGCGATTTAAACACTTTCACTTCAAATTTGTTGTGGTGTTACTTGTGTTTTGCTAACAAGATTTGTTGACAGCTTACAAAATAACAAGGCACCTCACCGCAGGCTACGTTGGCAGTTGGAAACCCTTGAGTTGGAAGTCGGAATTGCAGTCGGAAATGTACCTCCCTCCTTCCTTTTTGAGGCTATTGTCAACATTAGTCTTTCATGAAGATTTGAGAGGAGCGAACCTTCCAATAAATTTTCTAGTTTACTTATCTTTTCACGTAGAGCTGGCTCCAGTTTTTACTGCCTAGGAGTCTGATTCTTGAAGCTGAAATTCTCATATTTTAGGTCCTCATGTTTAAATTGATCTTAATAATTTTGAAGATCGTTGATACAAAAATTTGTTGTTACGTTAATATATTTTGTCACATTTTAATATATCATACTGTCTTCTGATTTGTCACGTTAACTAAGTCGAAATTATATTGTTCGTACAAAATACAAAAATTGGTCCTATCACGTCAGATGCATGCTTACTACTGTCTCACTACGCGGAAATAAAAATATTCCAAAGGGTTCAGAATTTTTCTTCAGAAATGATTTTCTATTAATTTTGAATATTATTCCATAAATTAATCTAGAAATAAGCGTAGTAAACAGTACTACATTGCGTAATTAGTAACAGAAATTTGAAGTGTGTCAAATAATTCATAATTTCAAATGTTTCTAGAAACAAATAACTATAACTGTACATTCAGAACTAGTGCTTATCGATTATCACATTCAAAATAAAATAATCCCTTTTCATAAACTTTAGCTTGAAATTCTTGAAATATAACAATCTCTGTATAAAATTATATCAAAGTTCTCAGAAAAGAAGCTGAGATAATATTGACGATTCCAAAATCATAAAAATGGTATTGGGCCGGCCGGAGTGGCCGAGCGGTTCTAGGAGCTACAGTCTGGAACCGCGCGACCGCTACGGTCGCAGGTTCGAATCCTGCCTCGGGCATGGATGTGTGTGATATTCTTAGGTTAGTCAGGTTCAAATAGTTCTATGTTCTAGGGGACTGATGACCTTAGTTGTTAAGTCCCATAGTGCTTAGAGCCATTTGAACCATTTTTTTGGTATTGGTATCGACAAATGATGTTGAGGAAAAGTAATGCTAGAGGAGGTTGTCAATTTACAAAGGACATCTACAGCTTTTGAAAATTCTCACAATTACGGAAAGTCTCACAGTTAAGGGTATTATAGTATGAACAGGTTTTGAATTCAATGAAGAGGTACTGGCAATCGTAAATGCAAAGGCAGAAACGTGAAATGGGTACGTTGAAAACAAAGTTAATTTTCATCTGACGATAACTGTCACCTTCCCCACCTTATGCGTGCCATACTCCGCAGCGGCAGGGACTGGACGAACAGAAATGCGGAAATGCGGAAATGTTCGTCGATAATTATGGGAGAGCGAAGAGGCTGCCGGTGGGGTCCGGGCAGCGCCGGCAACCAACTTGGGCCTAATTCCGAAGTTGGACAGAGCGCAGGCAGCCTCCCGCGCCTGCGGCTCTCGCATTGGTGGGCAGCTGCGCTCGCAACCTCTGACGGATTCTCCGCAGTTTAATTACCGACGGGCCGTACGCTCCGTGGCGAGCGCTGTGGAGCAGACTCGCTGGCTACAGCGACGCCTGCGTCTTACCGGCCTTGCCAGACAATTATCGCACCTGTTAATTAAGGATTCTGATGAGTCTTAGGCATGTTGTAGGGAGACGTATCTGGAGTACCTGGCTGCCGGATTTTCATTCGACGGCCCCTTGATATCAAAAAACTCGATGTTGGAAATTTTATGCGTAGTACCTTCACCTGTCTCGACTACGCGGAGACAGCTCAGTGGCTAACGTTCAGATCCAGCCTCTGTACACTTTTTTTTTCAGTTTTATCATAAGGTGCTTTGGCCCATAAGTACGTAGTGTTCCTCAATTTAATTAATAAACGTAACAGACACACATAACGGTGACTTAAGTCATCAATAATATACACTACTGGGCATTAGAATTGCCACACATCGAAGATGACGTGTTACAGACGCGAAATTTAACGGACAGGAAGAAGATGCTATGATATGCAAATGATTAGCTTTTCAGAGCATTCACACAAGGTTGGCGCCGGTGGCGACACCTACAACGTGCTGACATGAGGAAAGTTTCCAACGGATTTTTCATACACAGGCAGCAGTTGACAGGCGTTACCTGGTGAACCGTTGTTCTCATGCCTCGTGTAAGGTGGAGAAATGCGCACCACACGTTTCCGACTTTGAGAAAGGTCGGATTGTAGCCTATCGCCATTGCGGTTTGTCGTATCGCGACATTGGTGCTCGGGTTGATCGAGATCCAATGACTGTTCCCAGAATATGGAATCAGTGGGTTCAGGAGGGTAACACGGAACGCCGTGCTGGAACCCAATGGCCTCACTAGCACTCGAGATGACAGGCATCTTATCTGCATGGCTGTAACGTATCGTGCAGCCACGTCTCTATCCCTAAGTCAACAGATGAGGACGTTTGCAAGACAACAACCATCTTCACGAAGAGTTCGACAATGTTGGCAGTAGCATGGACTATCAGCTCGGAGACCATGGCTGCGGTTACCCTTGACGCTGCATCACAGACAGGAGCGCCTGCGATGGTGTACTCAACGACGAACCTGGGTGCACGAATAGCAAAACGTAATTTTTTCCGACGAAACCTGGTTCTGTTTACAGCATCATGATGGTCGCATCCGTGTTTGGCGACATCGTAGTGAATGCACAGTGGAAGCGTGTATTCGTCATCGCCATACTGGCGTATCACCCGGCGTGATGGTATAGGGTGCCATTGGTTACACGTCGCGGTCACCTCTTGTTAGCATTGACGGCGCTTTGAACAGTGGACGTTACATTTCAGATGTGTTACGACCCGTGGCTCTACCTTTCATTCGATCCCTGAGAAACCCTACTTTTCAGCAGCATAATGCACGACCGCATGTTGTAGGTCTTGTACGGGCCTTTCTGGATACAGAAAATGTTCGACTGCTGCCCTGGCTAGAACATTCTCCAGATCTCTCACCAATTGAAAACGTCTGGTCAATGGTGGCCGAGCAAGTGGCACGTCACAATGCGCCAGTCACTACTCTTGATGAACTGTGGTATCGTGTTGAAGCTGCATGGGCAGATGTACCTGTACACGCTATCCAAGCTCTGTTTGACTCAATGCCCAGGCGTGTCAAGGCCGTTATTACGGCCAGAGGTGGTTGTTCTAGGTACTGATTTCTCAGGATCTATGCACCCAAATTGCATGAAAATATAATCACATGTCAGTTCTAGTATAATATATTTGTCCAATGAATACTCGTTTATCATCTACATTTCTTCTTGGTGTAGGAATTTTAATGGCCAGTAGTGTATATTGTCCTTCACTACAAGAGTCTAACAACGCTGGGTTGACTTTTCGATTCCGCGACTGTAGAAATCACGCAGTTTTGCGGCGAAGAACTCATCGAACAATATTCGGAGCGCATTTGCATCCGGTAAGGAAGTAGCCTGAAGGTTTTTCGATAGAGAGCGAGAAAGGAAGTCTGAGGGCGTAAGGTCAGGTGAATAAGGTGGGCGCGGAATGACTTTCCAACCTATTTCCTGTAAAGTGATTTGTATCATTTTAGCAGGATGTGGGCCGGCGTTAACGTGGAGTCTTCGTGGTCGTTATTCTTCTAATGCTTCTGGAAGGTGTCTCAGTTGTTGACAACAAACGCCAGCAGTTACGGCTAATGTAACAGCCCAAGGACAGAAAACACCAATTAACAGACTTTGTGAAAACTTAAAGTAGGGAAGTGAGTCATCTTGACCGTGAGAACAACTATTGGTGATAAAAAAAGTTAATTACACTGATAATGTTTTGAGTACAGTAATAACTATAACTCTTAAATGCTGAGAGTAACGTACAAAAGAGGGGATGAAAGGAAAGGGTTATCATGCATTATCTTTTAAACATCTGTAGAATAAACTTAAATTAATATGAACGAAGGTTAAATCCAAGGAGGTAATTCGGTCAAAGATAATATTTACTATGGAAGAGAGTTGTAGCCACATCGAAAGGGAAATTCAATGCGCCTACAATGCAACTCGGATATGGAAATGTTTGGTTAGTTGCTCTTGAGTCGCTGTAGAGTACTACTGCTATAGTCTTCTGGAAGCAACCGTTATTACATTTATTCAGTTGGGTAAGTTCGATAGTTCGTGAGAGAGAGAGACTAAAACCATACGCAGTCATTCGACTGAATAAAGTAATCTTTACCGTTATCAACGCGACGCTGATTTTAATTGAGTGATTCTGATTTACAGGACTTAACCTTTGTAAGTAGGCTGTTTAGGTTTTCTTGTTGGTAACGCCACATAGCGCTCTGTATGAAAAATCACTGGCTGTGCTGTGGGCAGTCTGTGGCTAGTTGGCATTGTTGTAATACTCGCCATTGTAGTGTTGGGCAGCGGCAGCTGGATGCTAACAGCGCGTAGCGTTGCGCAGTTGGAGGTGAGGCGCCAACAGTGGTGGACGTGGGGAGAGAGATGGCGGAGTTTTGAAATTTGTAAGAATTGGTGTCATGAACTGATATATATATTATCACTATAAAGGTAAATACATTGTTTATTCTCTATTAAAATCTTTCATTTGCTAACTGTGCCTATCAGTAGCTAGTGACTTCCATAGTTTGAATCTTTTAGTTAGCTGGCAGTAGTGGTGCTCGTTGTATTGCAGTAGTTCGAGTAACCCAGATTTTTGTGAGGTAAGTGATATGTGAAACGTATAGGTTAATGTTAGTCAGGGCCATTCTTTTGTAGGGATTTTTGAAAGTCAGATTGCGTTGCGCTATAAAAATAATATGTGTCAGTTTAAGCAGTCTTGTACAATTTTTCTAAGGGGACGTTTCATAGAGAGAGACTAAAACCATACGCAGTCATTCGACCGAATAAAGTAATCTTTACCGTTATCAACGCGAAGCTGATTTTAATTGAGTGATCCTGATTTACTGGACTTAACCTTCTGACTGAAGAAAAGTTGCGAACTTGATAGTAATGGATCAGTGACACGAAAACAATTTGTGGTCTTGAGTAGGACACAATAATACAAAGTAATGAAGGAAAACTAATACGCCGTTCAATCAAAAGCTGTTGTCAACGCCACGATTACTGGACTGGTGGGAAGTTAATCTCCAATGACATATCGCTGTGTATACATCATAGGAACAAACAGTTAATTACATAAAGATTAATAAACTATTAGTCAAGAGGCATATCAGATGTGTCGCCTACATTATTCAAGGAACAATGTTACATATGTTCATACTAATGACTGAGTCTTTTAAACATTTTAAGTTACTCTGTGAGGATAGGAATAAAGGGTCTGTGAAAGGTGAATAATACAAAAATCCGCATTACGGCGTGTTACAAGGTCGTTACTTCAACATAAGGTATCTCTGGAGTTACGTTGGACCGTTGTTAATAGTTTGACATAGCAACGGCATAGCAAAGGAATTACGAACAGCAATTATTAATCCTCGCTAATGATGATGTGAAAAACGACCTAATGATAGTATTAAGAACCAAGATTTCACTGCTGAACCAAACTAACCGGGCATGAGATAAAAGATAAACAACTGGTCAGTTGACACAAGCTGATAAGACTGTTACGGACGAACAACATAATATTTCTTAATTACGCGAGGAGCGGTGTTTTACGAGAGTTACAGGTACTGTTCCACGTCATACTGACGGGGGCGAACATCATTACGAGTCGCGTCTCCTCCCGACGAGTGCAGAAGGAGGGAAGGGACGTCAGACCACACATCAGGGCACTAGTTCGTAGTATACGCCCTACATTACACCGTGACTGTGCCACCATACACAAATAACAGTAAACCCACAATATTTATGGGTGTCAGTGCAAGCCACAACAAAGAAGTAAAATAATATTTAGGAGATAGGTCGGTACCAATTATTAGGGATTAGGAAAGGAAAATACGCAAAACACGCTCACTCATTTTTATAATTGAATAGTACTAACTGTGTAAATGTAATTCTATCAAAAATTTTATGTTCAACATGTGTATCAAGTAGTAGTGGCAGCAGTGTATAACAGTCAATAATAGTTAGTCAATGTCATAGTCATGATGTCAAGACCAATGTTTGCCAAGCCAAGTCAAATGTATGGTTGCTGAAGAACTGTCAGTGTTCCAAGATATGCAATTACTTCATCTCTCCAAAAAAAAGTATATACTGCTTATTGATTTAACAAAGTGTGTGTGTAGACAATTTTCCTTCTGCTTGAGTGTTCTAGTCAGCCACCTTCATCCTCCTTGTTCCATATAAACAAACAAACAAAAGTGTTCCTCGCTTACTTTACCTCTTATCCACCAAAACTACAATAATCATCAGCATCACATAATCTTAATACTTCAATAATACATCTTCCGTCGATACATATAAACCGTATCGCCAATATCATTTCACTTCCATAACAATTCTTTCCTCTAGTCAGTCTCCTCGAACAAGTACAGATAAAATCCTAGTGCAAACTTCAATTCATCATCCCATAGAATCCAAAGACATAATGTCCACACACAACTTCTTTGTAATCCATCTGACCCAAATCTTCTACTCATTATGAATTATAAAATACATTTTGGTTACCTTGTCCATCATTAAATAAAAGAAATGCATTCATGACCTCTAACAGCCTTTAGTTTGAATAACTTTCAGTAAGTAAGTACGAGTACGGAGTGTGAATGGTCGTAATATTTCACAGTGCGTACACCACTTCAAGAATCACGGCAAAACAGAAGCAAACATGTGGAGTATTTCTTGTGTCAAGTGTCACTTACTATTTCAATTGCTCACGAAGAATGCAGTGTAATATCTGTCAATGGTCTAAACCTAGTGTTGCTATGTCATGTCGTTAGCTTCCTTCCTATTAGCATAAATTTATACAGCTTCCATAAAACCTCCAGCTCATGTGACTTCAATGAAGTTTCTTGTACCAATGTCGTTCGTAGAAATATAGCAGTTCATTTTCTTATCTTAAAATATAAGGCACTGAGCGTAAGTAAAACATGCAATAGGGAGTAAATGTACCAGTAGAGAACAGATTGTTAACAAGTGGATGTACCACAATCCCTAGAACGAGGCACTGCCAAGCGAACAATCTATAATTAACACCATAAGGTGACCCAAACTCCATGTTCGTACACCGCATATCAGCATTTTTATATACCAAATCAAAGAGTAGTTATGACAACAAAACAGAAATGTGTAAATATGCAATCCATACGCAAAGCAGCAAATATATATCTTACATAATAAACAGATCATTAGCATCATATCAGCATAAGCAAATAAATGTTCATATGTAATCTTAATAAGTAAAAATGAAGGCGCTAGCAGATAAATCACAAAGTATAACTTACATACATAACCATATCAGCACGACTAATCAGGTGACAATTATAATTTAAATAAATAAGCACAGCAGGCACATTATAAAAAAATGTGACATCAGTGAAAAAGCATTGCAGCCAAGCGATGCATAATATACATAAGCAAAAACCCTGTTCATTAGTAAAACATTGTCAAAATCAGCAAATGTACGCAAGCACGTCGCTTCACAAGTAAATTCATGGAACATAAAATTTAGCACAAAATATAAATCACGTAATCGCGAGCAGCAAATTACGTATAAAGTACATACCTAAGTAGAAGTTACCTGAAAAATAAACTCAATTAATAGTTACCTTTTTAGTTAATTACTTTCTTCTTCGAAATGACATTCTTCCTGAAATTTTCTCGATGACAAGTCCTCTTAACGTCGGACACAAACAGAATTTACCTGAAGATCTTAAGTATTTTATACAACTGTATCCTGAAAAATACTGAACGTTAATAACATAATTCATCAAGTCACTATAGCTTTATACTGAATTTAACCAGAGAAATTAGACTGTGTATTTGTTTACGGCTATCAGTGCATTCGCACTGAGCGCTCGATCAGCTGTAGGTACGCGTGACGGAGGAAGTAATTGTATGTGGTCAACGACAGCCTTGTGCGGCGCGCAGACTTGACTGTTGCTTTGAGTATGTGCCGCCGCCAGGACACGGCGCGGTATCCTTGTAGTCTCCGTGTGTTTACGTGGAACTGTTAGTTTTTCCAAAGTATGTCATTCCACAAAAATTTTAACGTTCGATATATGTGTATTCCCTTAGAGCGCCGCGATTTAAGAGTTCCTACTTCGACAGTGTTATCACGAATAATTTTGCGAACCCTATATGAACCGTTATAAAGCAGAAAAAATTAGCGACACAAGCCTTTTCCTTTGTGAGACAAACGGTGAGACTTAATTAACACATTTTGACCAACTGACAAGGTTTTTAAACAACCAGGACGTTTGGATGATTTCTCTCCTCTAGCAGCCGCAGATGCAATATTTTATAGAGCCAGGTTGACAACTTCAGAATGCCGCAGTTTCCGTGAAGGCGGAAAAGGAACGATTTCAGAAATGCGATTTGTCGGTGCTTTATTTTTTAATATCAATATAGGCGGTAAAGAAGTTGAATCATTAAGGAGTTCATTCAGAATGTTTTGAAAAATATGAAGATACTGATACCACGTTCTGTGATTCTTATGACAATAAAGTCGACACGATTTATTGGTTTCCTTCAACCATTTCTCTGGAGCGTTAGATTGAGGGTGAAAAAGTGAAATGAAAATTGATTTAATCTTACGACGCCGTAGAGTACGAAGCCAAATTTTGGAGCGAAACAGTGATCCATTATCTGATATAACATTGTCAACATGCCCCAATTCTTTAAGAAAATGTTTGATGAAAGCATTAGATACTGAACGAGCTGTTGCTTTGCGTAAAGGTGTAAAACATACATACACTCCTGGAAATGGAAAAATGAACACAATGACACCGGTGTGTCAGACCCACCATACTTGCTCCTGACACTGCGAGAGGGCTGTACAAGCAATGATCACACGCACGGCACAGCGGACACACCAGAACCGCGGAGAAAGCCGTCGAATGGCGCTAGCTGTGCAGCATTTGTGCACCGCCGCCGTCAGTGTCAGCCAGTTTGCCGTCGCATACGGAGCTCCATCGTAGTCTTTAACACTGGTAGCATGCCGCGACAGCTTGGACGTGAACCGTATGTGCAGTTGACGGACTTTGAGCGAGGGCGTATAGTGGGCATGCGGGAGGCCGGGTGGACGTACCGCCGAATTGCTCAACACGTGGGGCTTGAGGTCTCCACAGTACATAGATGTTGTCGCCAGTGGTCGGCGGAAGGTGCACGTGCCCGTCGACCTGGGACCAGACCGCAGCGACGCACAGATGCACGCCAAGACCGTAGGATCCTACGCAGTGCCGTAGGGGACCGCACCGCCACTTCCCAGCAAATTAGGGACACTGTTGCTCCTGGGGTATCGGCGAGGACCATTCGCAACCGTCTCCATGAAGCTGGGCTACGGTCCCGCACACCGTTAGGCCGTCTTCCGCTCACGCCCCAACATCGTGCAGCCCGCCTCCAGTGGTGTCGCGACAGGCGTGAATGGAGGGACGAATGGAGACGTGTCGTCTTCAGCGATGAGAGTCGCTTCTGCCTTGGTGCCAATGATGGTCGTATGCGTGTTTGGCGCCGTGCAGGTTAGCGCCACAATCAGGACTGCGTACGACCGAGGCACACAGGGCCAACACCCGGCATCATGGTGTGGGGAGCGATCTCCTACACTGGCCGTACACCTCTGGTGATCGTCGAGGGGACACTGAATAGTGCACGGTACATCCAAGCCGTCATCGAACCCATCGTTCTACCATTCCTAGACCGGCAAGGGAACTTGCTGTTCCAACAGGACAATGCATGTCCGCACGTATCCCGTGCCACCCAACGTGCTCTAGAAGGTGTAAGTCAACTACCCTGGCCAGCAAGATCTCCGGATCTGTCCCCCATTGAGCATGTTTGGGACTGGATGAAGCGTCGTCTCACGCGGTCTGCACGTCCAGCACGAACGCTGGTCCAACTGAGGCGCCAGGTGGAAATGGCATGGCAAGCCGTTCCACAGGACTACATCCAGCATCTCTACGATCGTCTCCATGGGAGAATAGCAGCCTGCATTGCTGCGAAAGGTGGATATACACTGTACTAGTGCCGACATTGTGCATGCTCTGTTGCCTGTGTCTATGTGCCTGTGGTTCTGTCAGTGTGATCATGTGATGTATCTGACCCCAGGAATGTGTCAATAAAGTTTCCCCTTCCTGGGACAATGAATTCACGGTGTTCTTATTTCAATTTCCAGGAGTGTATTTTGATGTCAGTTCCACTGCTACCAAAATGTTCGCAAATCCATTAGTAGAACGAACCACTGGACCGAACAAATCGACTGCAGCCATGTCCTTTAATTTCACTGGAGTGATAGGAAACAACGGTGCTATGTGAGAAATAGTTGGCGGCTTAGCCTTTTGACATATTTTGCATTTGGCAAGAACAGATCGAATACGTTTTTCCATATTACTGGAGTAGCAATTTTCTCGTAATTTATGAAAGCATTTTCTGGGGCCAAAGTGTGTATAACTGAAATGTATATACCAAATCAATTTATTAACCCACTCATGAGGAATTCAAACTAACCAAACAGAGTTGTCGACCGATTTTCGTTTAAAAAGAATATCATTGCGAACTAAATAATACTGTCTAATCGCTACTCTTTCCTTTCTCCTCCGCTTCTCCTTAATGTCCTTCCAGATTGGATCCTTATTTTGCTCCTTAGTGATGTCCTGGAACGCAGACGAAATAAAATTTTTAAACGCAACACCTTGAATATACATCAATCAGTAATTGTTTTCATTGCAGTCCTCCTCAGCATTTTGTTTCTACATCTACATGACTACCCTGCAATTCACATTTAAGTGCTTGGCAGAGGGTTCATCGAACCACAATCATACTTTCTCTCTACTATTCCACTCCCGAACATCGAGCGGGAAAAACGAACACCTAAACCTTTCTGTTCGAGCTCTGATTTCTCTTATTTTATTTTGATGATCATTCCTACCTATGTAGGTTGGGCTCAACAAAATATTTTCGCATTCGGAAGAGAAAGTTGGTGACTGAAATTTCGTAAAAAGGTCTCGCCGCGACGACAAACGTCTATGCTGTAATGACTTCCATCCCAACTCGTGTATCATATCTGCCACACTCTCTCCCCTATAACACGATAATACAAAACGAGCTGCCCTTTTTTGCACCCTTTCGATGTCCTCCATCAATGCCACCTGGTAAGGATCCCACACCGCGCAGCAATATTCTAACAGAGGACGAACGAGTGTAGTGTAAGCTGTCTCTTTAGTGGACTTGTTGCATCTGCTAAGTGTCCTGCCAATGAAACGCAACCTTTGGCTCGCCTTCCCGACAATATTATCTATGTGGCCCTTCCAACTAAAGTTGTTCGTAATTTTAACACCCAGGTACTTAGTTGAATTGACAGCCTTGAGAATTGTACTATTTATCGAGTAATCGAATTCCAACGGATTTCTTTTGGAACTCATGTGGATCATCTCACACTTTTCGTTATTTAGCGTCAACTGCCACCTGACACACCATACAGCAATCTTTTCTAAATCGCTTTGCAGCTGATACTGGTCCTCGGTTGACCTTACTAGACGGTAAATTACAGCATCATCTGCGAACAGTCTAAGAGAACTGCTCAGATTGTCACCCAGGTCATTTATATAGATCAGGAACAGTAGAGGTCCCAGGACGCTTCCCTGGGGAACACCTGATATCACCTCAGTTTTACTCGATGAATCTGTGATGTGCAGTTGCTTGAGGCGTTGCAGGAATCTTCTGAGTTGAAAATGTGGTGAATACATTTCCCCACATATGGAGACAGGAGACCTTTCATGTACTTGGCTGTTGTGAACGTAGCTGCCCCAATATTACTGACAATTGGACGTAGGGGCACACCCTCCATGTGGCACTGGCGCTTTTTCTCACAGTTGTCTGATGATCTTATTGGACATCCCTGTATCCTTCAAGAGAGCACTAGTCTTCTTGGCCACCTTGTCCATGGGGTCACACTCCAGAATTCCGTATGCAGGGTCCTCCAGAAGTTGGCGTACTTTCTCATCATAACCCACCTGCTGCAAGATGACAGTGGAGTTCCCTTTGTCTGCTGGCAGTACCACAGTGCTATTGTCTTCCCTGAGTTTCTTGAGGGCCAGCCTCTCCTCGGTTGTGATGTTCGATTTCGGCGGCCTGGCCTTCGTGAGGGCCCTGCAGGTCTCTCGGCCGACTTCCTCGGCCACGTTAGGTCGAAGTGTGGATGCAACTTGCTCTACTGCACTGACGAAACCTGAAACGGGTACGTTTCTAGGGGTTGTAACAAATTTGAGACCCTTGCTGAGTACCTTTAAGGTTGTATCATCAAACTGTATGCCACTCAGATTTGTCACAGTCCGTGTCTCTTCCATTTGCGGTTCTTTCTTACTCATGTGTTCAAACTTTGCAGATAGGTAAGATGAGGCATTCCTTCTAGCACACTCAGCTAAAGACCAGGAGGCACGGTCTACCCAATCCCAATCTTCTCTTGCTAAGGAGGCTGCCATGTACAGATGAATGTGTAACACCTCCCTAGCCACAACATCTAACCTGTGGCCCATATCTCGAATCCTCTCTCTCACCAATGCCACGCTGGCTCTGCGTTTTATCTTGTTCGCCGCTCTGGAGATGGAAAACGAGCCCCTGACGGACTGCCAGGCGCACCAGACCGAAGATGGAACACCCAGAAGTGGGACTGTTGGGCGCGGACCGCAGAGGGAACATTCAGAGCCGCAGCGGACGAAAAACGGAGCGGTAACGCTACAACAGGTCGTCGTGAGCGGGGGCGGACCACAGGGGGAACACGCGGTACCCCGGACCGCAGATGAAACCCCCAGGATCGGGTTTGGTGGGCGCGAACCGTAGAGGGAACACCTAGAACCGCAGCGGACTGAAAACGGAGCAGCAACGCTCCAGCAGGTCGCAGGGAATGGGCGCGGACCACAGAGGAAGCGCCTGCACCCGTTGGTGGAGGGGGAAGGCCATAGGCATAAATACTGGACCAGGTCCACTCGAGGAGCAGTCTCAGGTCGCACCTGATGAAGGTTACGAGCTACATGACCGAAATATCGTGCAAGTACGACGCTGATATCCAGCAGAACACCCGACAACCCAAGATGTCATTAGATCGCCGGGAAAGCCTGAAGAGTTACATGTTTATTTATGTTCTGGTACTCTACGGTTTCTGCAAATGGCAATGGAGCTGTGTCGTCTGAATCTCTGTCCCCATTTAAACTAAGACTTGTCACTTTATCTGAAATCTCCTCAACTCTTTCCAATAAGTTAGCTATTTTTTCTTTCTGTTTATTTACGTCTTATGTAAGTGTCGCGACTTGGGTTTCACATTTAGTAGTTAACTGTTCATACTGTTATGTTAAGTTATTATTCTGTCGTTTGGTACCGATTGCTCGATGCATTCAAATATTTCTTCCTTATTGTGTGCATGTTGTAAATTTAAGTCTGAAAATTTTTGTACTATCACGAGATCTCTTTCTTCCTTTTCTCTATCCTGTTGCTTTTGGCTGATTTCTATTGAAATTAATCTATTATTGTGAGCATTCAAAATCGGTTGTACTTCTTCTCTAATTTCTTTCTTTAACTCATCTTTCATGTTTTTGAAACATGTCCCTATTCGTCAGTCTAACCGTGTTTCCACTGTTCCCATATCAGTTTTAATTGTTCCTATTTGTGATCCCACTGTATGTAATTCAGATCCTAACTGTGATCCCAATGAGTCTAACCGTGTTTCCATTGTTCCCATATCAGTCCTAATTGTTCCTATTTGTGATCCCACTGTTTGTAATTCAGATCCTAACTGTGATCCCAGTGAATCTAACCATGTTTCCATTGTTCCCATATCAGTCTTAATTGTTCCTATTTGTGATCCCACTGTTTTTAATTCAGATCCCAAATTTAATATTGCACTCATCAACTGCTCCATATTAACTGGTTTGAAACTCTTTTCACCCCTAACATTTCTGGCAAAATCAACTTCTTTCTTCATAGCTGTAAAGCTATCTGTGTTCGATACTATTCCAGAATCTTCTGATGTTAATGTGGAATTATGAAAATTTTTTGATTGTGAAAAATTTTGAACTGGTTCCAGACTTTTTCCGGCTTATTAAATTGTTTTCTACTTCATTATTCATCATACTGTTCTCATGTGTTGGCGAGTTCGCCATGTTGACAATTTCGTCATTCTCACTATCCATCATTTTTGCCTTTTTCATCGATCGTGTAATCATTTACAAAACATACAAAACTCGTCACAATACGAAAATTACACAGAATACAACACTTTATCACCAACAATGCCATTCACACGAAATGCTTCCAGACAAACACGCCTAAGGAACAATTAATATCTTCATGGTTGCACAAAATTGTCAAACCTGTATACAAGACATCAAAAATTAAATTCTGCCAAAATACCATTGAAAGAAGACAAGACAACCACAAATGTCAGTTACCAAATCTACACATGCAACACAGACTACAATTACTAAACTACAAATTACTACAATAATACTGCTGCCTGCTATTTTTACTATCAAAAGAATTCCAAGGGACGATCCTGTCAGGGTCGCCATGTGCATGGGGGCTTAATTAAATAAAATGCAAATAATTTTAATTTTTAGTCACTGTTTGTCCGATTATGCAGTCTCGTAACCGGTTGGCCCTGAATAATATTAGTACGCAATCTGACTGCATAGAATAACAAAAAAGAATGAAAGGAAATTTCTGTTAACAAATTAATTAATTATGTCCCCAGCAACTATAAAAGCTACGAAAGCATAAGTGTAACTGTTCTGTGTGTGGAAGTGCAATTCAACATACACATCTGGCATGGTTCTTCCTCAATACGACAAGATGCTTTAAACGCCATTTACAATGAAGTAATTAAAAAAAACAGAAATACTATGATTGCACATAGAAACCATAATTACACTCTAATACATGAACACAAGCTAGATGTTTTGTTCACTGAATCTGTGACCAAGAGGCATTGTTATTTAAGACATATGAAATAAAAAAATTTCTTTACCTTCACATATATTGACGAAAAATGCACTCTGATCATTACAGCATCCCCAGTCCAACAACATCTGGTGTCTTGCCCAACAGAACAACTGCACACGACATGCTCAAAACTAGTACTGTAACTACGGCTACCTCAGAACTACAACTGCCCATAGCAACTTCTCAACAAGCACTGCCAGTGGAGGCAGCTGAATAATACTCTTTGGCGCAATCTCTGGCTCTGTGACTCAGTGTAGCCACCTTTCAACTTCCTTGTGGAACTGACTGTAAATTAAAATATCACCAGTGAACTACAAATAAAAAATGACATCTAATAAATAAAGTCATAGTAACTGGAATACCGACATGCAAAACAAGAACACTACCAACTTACACAACAACCTAATAGTACACTTACGCAAAATTATTGAAAATAGCCATTTTTGCCACAGTAAATTCATTAATAAATCAGTCATTACTGCAAACGTTTTTCGAATGTGTATTCCGTTTGTTACAGAGTAGGTTGCAGAAACGTCTTACTCGCTATCGCTTGCTATCCTAGAATAGAATTCAATATAGTATTTCTGTAGAAGTACAACATGATACAAATTCTTATAGCACCACTTAATGAAAGCTACCAGAGTTTTCAGAAGTGATACCGGAGAACGCAATGCGTTTAATTTCAAAAACATTGTTGTTTTTTCAACAAATTTCTATGTGTAACACGCCTATTTGATCTTTGATGACAAATTAGGTGCACTAAATCGAGTCAGAATTAAAGAATGTATTTGTATGGAATCTTCACTCAGAGCGATTTCTCTGTTGAGAACATTTTGTTGTGAAAATTTTAACCTGTCTGTAAGCAAAACATTAGGGGGTTTTCAAAGTCGAGTGTATTTCGGTAAGATAATTTTATGGACCAGGTGCATGCATTTCTTTCATCTAAAAAGCATCTGATCGTAAAGTATCTCATCAGTCTGCTCTCTCCACGAATCAAATGAAGCATGTCCAATTAATTGCAATTTTAACTACGAACTACAGATGGGATTGAAATTGAAGAAAGTTTGCTGTGATGATCAATTTATGAATGAAACTACAAAAGGGAACATCACTATTTTTAAAGTGTTCCATGAGGTATACTGTTTCATAATATTCTCTACGATGATTGAAAAGAAATAAAGTACATGGGCAGGGTCTAAAGATGTACCGCAAGCGTTAAAGCCGTGAACCTTTGCCGCTCCATTACTTCCACGTGCTCGAAAAGTGTCTAACGTTACAGGTATAGAAGGAAAGCATAAAATTTCAATATCTATTCTCTCAGAAACTAGGTGCCGTCCAATTAAAAGCCGTTAGGCAGTTATTCAGCGCAGTTCCCTCTCAACATACCTAAGAGTCGTCAAAATCTATGATTAACAGCCATGATACTTCCCATGTGATGTTTATAAGGTGCATTTGACATGTTCTTTTTATTGCCAATATGTTAAATAACAACATACACTATTGTTGTTGATAATTCTTCTGGGTTATATGGCCGTGGTCCATTGTATAAACATACACTATGTGATCAAAAGTATCCGGACACCTGGTTGAAAATGACTTACAAGTTCGGTGGCCAATGAGAGAGCGTCTAAGCCAACACACAGACTTAGAGCTTCTTGCTATTCTTGTACTCAATGTCAAATCACACCACTTACCCAATCAGAGGGTTTCTAGGCCAAAAAACACGTCTTTTTGACCTCTTCTAAATTTTACCAGCCATTACAGTGAAACACCATATCTCATCCAATCATTTTAGTGGCCATTAAAACGAAACAACCTGTCCCCACCTTTGTCGTGAAATCCATCGTTAAGTTGTGAAATCCATCGTTAAGTTGTGAAATCCATCGTTAAGTTGTGAAATCCATCGTTAAGTTGTGAAATCCATCGTTAAGTTGTGAAATATTTTGTGATTGCGATTTACTTTGTTTTGTAGTCCCTCAGAGATTTTATTTAGTAAGCAGGCTGTTATTTCTTATTTATCCTCAACATTCTACCACCAGAGTATTCGCTGAACAGCAGATGGAATGACATAGCACTCTGCTCGACACAAATGTCTAGCAAAAGAGCTGAATATGAGACAAAACTTATTAATGGTGTTCGTTTAGCAGTTCTGTCCATCTGACAACGATCTGCTGTGGAAATGTTGTTATTGGCGGATGTAACTAACTACACAGAAAAATAGATCAACTGTTGATACTGCTGTGTATAGAAAATATACATAAGTATCTATTTATTATTTGCATGGTATGCCATTATACATATAACGTAACAATGAATTAAAAAAAGGTTCATCTTCTGTCATAAAACATATTTTTTGTTTTATTTAATTTTCAAACATGTTTCAGTACAGTTTTGACATTTTCGGTGGGTTTTTTCTTTCTTTGCTTCAGAAATATATACATAGAAAATATATAAGGCGTTGCAGACAAGAACCTCACTAGTCAGAAAGTCAAAATGTTGGTAAAAACACTTATCTTCGTCCCATAGGTAGCTAATTTGTTTTTGTCTTGTCTAAATATTATGTAGGCATCAAAAATGTTATCAGAACTAATTGAGTGATACCAAATTGTATTCTATTGTTGTGGAGAAGGGAGACGGATTGGATTAGCGGGCCTATGATGAAATTCAATAAGAAAGTCACTAATATATTGTATAATAATATTGCAGTTACGTACTAAGTAGAGGTTATTATTATAGTTAAACAATATATTAAGACTTGTATTAGTTAAACAATTATTTATTAAGGATAGAGGTCGAAAAATATGATGTACAGCATACAATTATATCTTAAAGAGTTAGGCTTCACCTCCATCATAACTGCCATCATTGTCTGTCTCTTGCTCACACCTGGACGTAGGTGAATCCACTGATGAAGCTGTGACAAACAATCTCAAGTAGTTTTCTTTGCTTGCACGATTTTCGAGGTATTCATCAAGTTTTAATACGTCTTTTCGAAAGTTTCACTTGAGGAGAGATTATGAAAGCTCCTGGTAAATTCATTGTGTCTGAATGTCGGAGCTGTGAAGATGTGACGGCTCCAAGTATAATGGTACGCGTCTCGCAAATGTACAGCTTTAAAAAAGAATAGTGAAACTGCATAGGTCGACCACCCTAAAACTGAAATCGGGCTTTGGATTTTTTAAAAACAAACTTGAGGTTGCTTCTTAAAAAATCTCCAAAAAATGGAGACAGACGCTTTCAGGACTTCAGAATCATCTCACCGTAGATTTCGAGAAGTTTGGTGGTGCCAGTGTTCCTGCGTTAAGCAGAAACAAGTGGAAAAACCCCCGTCTTTTGGTGGGAAGCTATAACCAAGAACGGGGGAAAGGTATGAAATCCTTCAAAAATTTTGAGACTGTGCACCACACAGAAGAGGATCCAGATCATTCTTTTATTTTTGTTTTCCCCAGAACAACTGTCACTTGTTAAAACCAGCACATCCGTTAACTCTCAGTGTCGGATGCTGTTTATGAAATGCAGCAGTATTGAGAAAACCTCATTGGGACACTTGTTTCCTCATTTTCCAAATATCCATTTTTTTTTTAATTTCCTGTTTCCAAATCGTGTACCTCAAAAACGTAATACCACAACTGACGCATGCGGTGTTCAATATTTGTTGGTAAATGAGGAAGACGTAAATTCTGCATAAAATCAATCGAGATGCAGTTAACTTTCCCCTGTCTGTATTTCATAATAACTGCTCCTCTTTCATCCCAGAAAACCTCGAATTCTCTGAGATGAGCAGTTTTCTGAACCTCAGAAGCTTTTCTCTCCATACCTTCTTTACCTGCACTTATTTTTTGCTGAAGCGAATCGCATTCTTTGCAAGTGTCAGATCTGGGATATCCGAAATGGCTGTAGAAAGGTTTGGAAATCTGCCAGCAAAATTTATAGAGTACATTTATTCAGTAGACCTTACGGAAATCCTCATGCACATCCTTGATAGTGAGGTCTTCTTTCAGACAGTGGCTAATGGGGTTATCTCAGATTGAGCAGTGGGGTTTCCGGCCAGGTGTGTACTTGATATGGAGTATCATTTACACGTGTTTGTCGTGGCTAGTAGGAATATTTACCATGAACGTCTGTCGGGAAGTTCCCAATATGAAGTAAATTATTTTGTAGTCTTCTCAGTTTGTTGTAATTAACTCCATCCAAAGTAAGAAAAAGCATGTTTGTAAACAACATCTTCTTCTGTTACCAGCACTTTGTAGGTGAATGTCGCGGCCTGAGGTGTTACATTTGTAAGTAGACTGTTTAGGTTCTTATATTGGTAACGCCACCGCCACGTAGCGCTCTGTATGGAAATTACTGGCTGTGCTGTGGGCAGACTGTGGCTGGGTGGCATTGTTGGAATTTCCTATTGTAGTGTTTGGCAGCTGGATGTTAACAGCGCATAGCGTTGCGCAGTTGGAGGTGAGCCGCCAGCAGTGGTGGATGTGGGGAGAGAAATGGCGGAGTTTTGAGAGCGGATGATCTGGGCGTGTGTCCATCAGAGACACTAAATTTGCAAGACTGGATGTCATGAACTGCTATTCTGTCAATTGTAAGTATGTCTATCAGTAGTTAGTGCCTTCCGTAGTTTGAATCTTTTATTTAGCTGGCAGTAGTGGTGCTCGCAGTAGTTCGAGTAACGAAGATTTTTGTGAGGTAAGTGATTCATGAATGCTATAGGTTATTGTTAGTCAGGGCCATTCTTTTGTAGGTATTTTTGAAAGTCAGATTGCGTTGCGCTAAAAATATTGTGTGTCAGTTTAGTGTTGATCAGAATAAGTAAAGAGAGAAATGTCTGAGTATGTTCAGTTTTGCTCAGATGTTTGAAAATCAAATAATGTAAGAGGTTTATCAGCACAGTCACTCATAAATTTTTCTAAGGGGGCGTTTCACATTGTCTTCAACGTCTGCTCTTGGCCCAAAATTCGAGATATCATGAGTCCTATAAAACCAGTGAGATGACTATCCTGGACGTGTTTCAACTCCGTTTTGTTAAAGTCTTCTTCCCCCATTTTCTCAAAACAAGTTAGCTCGAAGTCCTTGATAAAAAGAACAGACAGAAAAAAACGGATTGTATTTTAAAGATAAACTGAGTAGGGACTGCATCTTAATCAGATATGGTAAGTATCCCCCAATCAAAGAAACAGTAATATTAAAGATAACTAAAGTGGCCATTTTTGCTGATTTCACCAGTCAGTACTGGTTCCTTGATTACTGCCCTGGATTGTCGTGTAATAAAACCAATACCCTTGCGAAATTTAAAAAAATTAAAAAAAGAAAATCCCATAAGTTTTTGGTTTTGTATAGTTACGTTTGTAGTATAAATAAAAGAAGAACATGTTACGGCACTCTTTCTCTTAAATATAAAAGGAAGATAAAGACAAACAGAGATAAAACTGACATCTGAGCTATTCCTAATTTATTTGTTTAGGATTTACAATGTGGTCACCTTATGATAATGTATGCGACACTAATGAATAAAGATAATACAGCTAACACATAATGCTATGAACCTGCAGTCCTCTCCAGTCACTCGAGCTGGTATCAAGTTATCAACGTGATTAATGCGTTCATTGCCACGCACTTTGGCGTCACGAATGTTATCATGGTTTTGCGTCTTTCTTACTCACTATCGCGGCCACCCTCAACCATTGGCGTCCATATTAACGTAAAAACTTGGAGAACGTGAGCATAACCTAGAACAAAGAGGTCGGTTGTTACGGAAGTGTAGCGTATCAGCGGTTTACCGGCTGCTGAGCCGCGCGCTCTCTGGCGGCTGACTGAAGCAGCACCAGCTGGTGGTGTTCTTGCTGGCGACAGTCAAGACATGTGGTGTTTTTCGTTTTTTTTTTCAGAATAGTCGTATTTTCAGAGACTTATACAGTACGATTTGAGACGCTTGTGACAAAAGCGACTGTGTATTACCGTGTCTAATTCTGAACATTACATGATGGCGCCTCTACCTCATTTTTAGAATATTTGACGAGTGGTGTTGATGATAGCAACCATTCATATGTATGCAAAGAATATATTGACATCAGATTTTCTTCTTGTTTAGACTACATATGAGTCTTACAACAATAAAATCGATGTCAATACGCTACTAACGTACGTAAAATTTGTATGTGTATATTTCACAACAACAGAAGAGTAAATCCACTGAAGATATCACAACTGTGTTGCAAAATTTTGATGATTCAAAGGAAAGTGTTTCCGCAAGAAGGTACTCCATCTTCAATTCATTATTATTTTTTGCAAGCACGGGAACAGAACTGAAACATAAGAGCGTATGATGAAGAAGCATTTCTCATGATTTACAGATAGTTCTCGCGTTCATGGTGAGCATCTGAGAAAAGACTACACAAAAAAATTTAGTATTTTCGTTAATCTTCTGTATTTATCAGGTAATCTATATACACTGAAGAGCCAAAGGAACTGGTACACCAGCCTAATATCGTGCAGGGCCACCGCGAGCACGCAGAAGTGCTGCAACACGACGTGACATGGCCTCGACTAGTGTCTGCAGTAGCGCTCGAGGGAACTGACACCATGAACCCTTCATGGCTGTCCATAAATCTGTAAGATTACGAGGGGGTGCTCTATTGAACAGCACTTGCAAGGCATCCTACATATACTCAATAATGTTCATGTCTGGAGAGTTTGTGAGCAGCGGAAGTGTTTAAACTCAGAAGAGTGTTCCTGGAGCCACTCTGTAGCAATTCTGAACGTATGGAGTATCGCATTCTCCTGTTCGAATTGACCAAGTCCGTCAGAATCAACAATTGATATGAAGGATACAGGTGATCAGACAGGATGCTTACAGTAAGTGTCACCTGTCAGAATCGTATCTAGACATATCAGGGGTTCCATATCACTCCAGATACACACGCCTCACACCAACACAGAGCCTCCACCAGCTAGAAAAGTCTGCTGCTGATGTGCAGGGTCCATGGATTCATGAGGTTGTCTCCATACTCGTAGATGCCCATCAGTTCGATACAATTTTTTAAACAAGTCTCTTCCGACCAAGCAACATGTTTCCAGTCATCAACAGTCCAATGTCGCTGTTCATGGCCCAGGCGAGGCTAAAGATTCGTGTCGTGCAGTCATCGAGGGTATATGAGTAGGCCTTCGGCTCCGAAAGCCCATAAGACGATGTTTCGTTGAATGGTCCGCACGCTGATACCTGTTAATGGTCCAGCACTGAAGCCTGCAGCAATTTGCGGAAGGGTTGCACTTCTGTCACGTTGAACAATTATCTTCAGTCATCGTTGGTCTCGTTCTTATTGGTTCTTTTTCTGGCAACAGCGATGTCAGATTTGATGTTTCAAACGGGATTGCTGATATTCACGGTACACTCGTGAAATGTTCTTACAGGAAATTCCCCCTTTCATCGCTACCTCTAAGACACTATGTCCCATTGTTCGTGGCCCTTCTGTAACACCATGTTCAAACTCACTTAATTCTTGATAAACTGCAGTAGCAGATCTAACAACTGGTCCAGACACTTGTTGTCTTATGTAGACATTGCTGACCGCAGCCCCGTATTCTCCCTGTTCGCATACCTCTCTATTTGAATAAGTATGCCTATACCAGTTTCTTTCGCACTTCAGTGTCCTCTGTAGATTAAACGCTATTCTTAGATATTTTATACCAACCATGATTTAAATTTTACCCTGACTGACGTAAAAGCAAATCTGGTATTTTCAAATTTGAACAGACCGATGTATTGGGTTGGTGCATAAGTTACTAGCAGTTTTTCCCATAAGATTAATAAACACAACAGTTACACAGAACAGAGACTTTAGTAATCAATAATACATTCTCCTTCACTATTTACAACAGTCTGCCAACCCTGGGGTAGGTTTTCGATTTCGCGACCGTAGAAATCTCGCAATTATGAGACGAAGAACTCGTAGAGCCGTGTTTGGAGCGCATTTTCACAGAAGGTTTTTCGACAGAGAGCGGAAAAGGTGGAAACCTGAGGGGGAAGATCAGATTAGTAAGAAGGGTGCAGAATGACTTGCCAACTCATCTCCTGTATAGTATTTTCTGTCAGTCTAGCAGAATTTGGGAGGGCGTTATTGTGGGGTAGCATCAGCTCAGGCAGTTTTCCTGGTCGTTGTGTCTGCAAGACGTCTCAGTTGTTGACAATAAATGTCAGCTCTGGTCTTTAAACATCGGGGAAATAATCCGCAGTACACCACACCGTTTCCATTCCGCAAGACGCCTAACATAATTTTTCGTGGATGTCTTTGTACGGTGAATTGCTGCTTTGTTTGGACTCAACCATTGCTCTCTTTTCCTTATGCTAGCATAAAGAGGCCATTTCTCGTCACCAGTAACAATGCAGAATAGTCAACTGATGACGAGCGAGCAGAAATGCCCACATAGCCACCCTCTGATTTTTGTGATTTTGTCTTGGAGCCTATGGTACGTATACGTACACTCAATTTCTGAAGCTTCCCCATTGTATGCAAATGTAGCGCGATGGTAGAACGATCACAGTTCATACACATCTGCCAGTTCTTTAGTACAACGGCGTTGATCACTGTGTATTAAGGCGTTTAAAAGATCTTCATCAAACCGCGAAGGTCTTCTTGGTCTTGGAAAGTTACTAATGTGGAAAAAAATCCTCCTTACAAAGTGAAAAACATTTTCTTGTTGTGCTCTGTACAATGGCATTGTGTCCATACACGACACAAATTCTTCTGGCTGCTTTCCTCACCACTCAAACAGAAGAAGACTTCGGATATGTTCTGATGACTCCACATGGCACTAGATTTTCTACAGTCCTCAGTCCCTGTCACTATCTATAAGTGACAAAATGACTATACATAAACTTAAATAACAACAGTTAATTACAAATAAAAATGTCAATCGATAAATAAACCCACAGTAACCGAAATTCCAATGTACAAAACATAAACGTTACGAACTTATGCTCAAACCTAATAATATCATTAGTTCAGCGTCCGGCAGCGAGATAAGTTTCACATATCTGTGTTTGACATTCCCTGCAACACTGACGCTTCCGCTCGGTTACGTTGTTGATGGATTATTTGCACTGTGAAGATAGTTAAAAGGAAAACTTTGCAAACAAAATATTGGCGGAGCATGTAGAACGCTTTAAGGATTCAGGAAGTTATAATGAAACGAAAACACTAATTTTCATACAGAGTGAAGTTGGCAGCATGGGAGACCGTTCCACGGGTGCGTTGGCGCCTGCCGAGTGTATTTTGTTCTAAGACAGCTTCAGCAATGGTTATGCTAGCATTTTCTTCCGCACTATCACGTATTCTCAGTGGAAGTATTAAAGTCCGAAGCAAGTTAATGTGTTCATCTGTTAGCCATGTATAAAAGACACGTCTTGTCACATATGTTAGAAAATCATTGGGAACGTCCCATAGTTCGATTTTCGAGAGTGTAACCAGAAAGAACCATATATCTATAGTTTCATGTTAGCTAAACCAATTGGATCTCTCATGGAAATCTACTTCAAACAGAATGATGTAAAGCGATGATTATATTTTCATAAAGGAGAAAATATAAAAATGCAATAATTGAAGCAGGCAAAAAGGAATACAAACGTCTCCAAAATGAGATCGACAGGAAGTGCAAAATGGCTAAGCAGGGATGGCTAGAGGACAAATGTAAGGATGTAGAGGCTTATCTCACTAGGGGTAAGATAGATACCGCCCGGCCACACCGGCCAACTTTGGACATTTATCAACGCGCTCAGAGGTCAATGTGTACATGACTTCTCACCCTAACCAGTACGCCCACATTTTACCGATGAAGGACAAGATGGCTTCCAGGATGCAGCCAGTGCCTGGACTCGTGATGAACGCTGGTGCCGTTTTTAAGATTCGTGGGAAATTAAGGAGATGGGACCTGGTTAAACTGTCTAAATCAGAGGTTGTACAGAGTTTCAGGGAGAGCATAAGGGAACAATTGACAGGAATGGGGGAAAGAAATAGAGTAGAAGAAGAATGGGTAGCTTTGAGAGATGAAGTAGTGAAGGCAGCAGAGGATCGAGTAGGTAAAAAGACGAGGGCTAGTAGAGATCCTTGGGTAACAGAAGAGATGCTGAATTTAATAGATGAAAGGATAAAATATAAAAATGAAATAAATGAAGCATTCAAAAGGAGTACAAACGTCTCAAAAATGAGATCGAAAGGAAGTGCGAAGTGGCTAAGCAGGGATCGCTAGAGGACAAATGTAAAGATATAGAGGCTTATCTCACTAGGGGTAAGATAAATACTGCCTAAAGGAAAATTAAAGAGACCTTTGGAGATAAGAGAACCACTTGCATGAACATCAAGAGCTCAGATGGAAACCCAATTCTAAGCAAAGAAGGGAAAGCAGAAAGGTGGAAGGAGTATACAGAGGGTCTATACAATGGCGATGTACTTGAGGACAATATTATGGAAATGGAAGAGGCTGTAGATGAAGATGAAATGGGAGATACGATTCTGCGTGAAGAGTTGGACAGGGCACTGAAAGACCTGAGTCGAAACAAGGCCCCCGGAGTAGACAACATTCCATTGGAACTACTGACGGCCTTGGGAGAGCCAGTCCTGATAAAACTCTACCATCTGGTGAGCAAGATGTATGAAACAGGCGAAATACCCTCAGACTTCAAGAAGAATATAATAATTCCAATCCCAAAGAAAGCAGGTGTTGACAGAAGTGAAAATTACCGAACAATCAGTTTAAGAATTCACAGCTGCAAAATACTAACACGAATTCTTTACAGACGATTGGAAAAACTAGTAGAAGCTGACCTCTGGGAAGATCAGTTTGGATTCCGTAGAAATATTGGAAAACGTGAGGCAATACTGACCTTACGACTTATCTTAGAAGAAAGATTAAGGAAAGGCAAACCTACGTTTCTAGCATTTGTAGACTTAGAGAAAGCTTTTGACAATGTTGATTGGAATACTCTCTTTCAAATTCTAAAGGTGGCAGGGGTAAAACACAGGGAGCGGAAGGCTATTTGCAATTTGTACAGAAACCAGATGGCAGTTATAAGAGTCGAGGGACATGAAAGGGAAGTAGTGGTTGGGAAGGGAGTGAGACAGGGTTGTAGCCTCTTCCCGATATTATTCAATCTGTATATTGTGCAAGCAGTAAAGGAAACAAAAGAAAAATTTGGAGTAGGTATTAAAATCCATGGAGAAGAAATAAAAACTTTGAGGTTCGCCGATGGCATTGAAATTCTGTCAGAGACAGCAAAGGACTTGGAAGAGCAGTTGAATGGAATGGACAGTGTCTTGAGAGGAGTATATAAGATGAACATCAACAAAAGCAAAACGAGGATAACGGCATGTAGTCGAATTAAGTCGGGTGATGCTGATGGAATTAGATTAGGAAATGAGACACTTAGAGTAGTAAAGGAGTTTTGCTATTTGCGGAGCAAAATAACTGATGATGGTCGAAGTAGAGAGGATATAAAATGTAGACTGGCAATGGCAAGGAAGGCGTTTCTGAAGAAGAGAAATTTTTAACATCGAGTATTGATTTAAGTGTCAGGAAGTCTTTTCTGAAAGTATTTGTATGAGTGTAGCCATGTATGTAAGTGAAACATGGACGATAAATAGTTTGGACAAGAAGAGAACAGAAGCTTTCGAAATGTGGTGCTACAGAAGAATGCTGAAGATTAGATGGGTAGATCGCATAACTAATGAGGAAGTATTGAATAGGATTGGGGAGAAGAGAAGTTTGTGTCACAACTTGACCAGAAGAAGGGATCGGTTGGTAGGACATGTTCTGAGACATCGAGGGATCACCAATTTAGTATTGGAGGGCAGCGTGGAGGGTAAAAATCGTAGAGGGAGACCAAAAGATGAATACACCAAGCAGATTCAGAAGTATGTAGGTTGCAGTAGGTACTGGGAGATGAAGAAGCTTGCACAGGATAGAGTAGCTTGGAGAGTTGCATCAAACCAGTCTCAGGACTGAAGACCACAACAACAACAACAACATAGCAAATGTTTGGCTGGCTTATTGCTGACACATTCAGGAAACGTATTTTTGGCCTCTTTGTTGTCCACTTCTTTCTACTTCCTCACGTACCCAAATAAAAAAGGAATCAGAGTTTTGAAGTGTCTGTCTCTAAGGCAATATTTGCACGATTTGCTCAGTACAGAAAGCTGTCAAGAACTTGCACACATCGTAACAGTAATCTGTGTCTCCACTTTACTTGTATGTTTATAATATTCTTTATTCACCTCTGACGAAAAATTAGGTCTCTTTTCATTTCTCAAAATTTCCGAAAACTGTTACGTTGTTTGCCTTAAGTATTACGATATCTCAATTTTCGGTTTATAGTGAGTTGATTTAAATCCATACTTTGTCACCATCTGTAATTCCTGTGTGACAAGTACCGAAAATATGTAATTCATTTTGATCTTTACATGTATTATATTTTCAGATATCAGCTAACAACCACTTTCTTTATGTATCAAAAGATTTACATGAAGTGTTTCTTTTTAATGTACAATGCAAGCCTATGTTATTTAACTGCGTTCAGCAAAAACTTAAGAAAGTATACATATTACGTGAAAGACCCATGAGTAATGAAAGACAGAAATCGTAAAATCAATTAAATTAAAATGAGGAATACTAACAACACAAGTTAGAGAAGGTATTGGTATGATTGCAGCACGTTCATAAACACCATAAGCCGATTTGTTTGATGGTAACTAAATTTATTTTAACAGGAAGGGAAATTTACATTCTTCTGATAATTGTAAATGTGACAGTCTAGCTGTATTGGTTTCGTAGTAAAAAGACTTTTTCCGGTGTTCCATTTTTTATTGGTGGTTTATACTTTTTTATTTAATTTTTCATGTCTTCGTGTGGTATACAGAAATAAATAATTTTTGCGATGCAACTAGCATTTATCTTTTAAAATAGTTACAGAACTATTTAAAAGCAGTCAGTCAGTTCATCACTGTTTTACAGGTTGACACAAACTGCAAGATTCCATGCTATGTGTGACTTCTTCAATTTTTCCTATAGGACCATTGTATGATTTTCAGCGAGTGTAGTATTTCAAAATCACCGCCATTCGAAGTGCTTCATTACCATAGGACTACATCTCACATTCACCTTGGTCTGTGTAACTATCATTGAAGTATGTATACTAATCACAAGAAAGTCAGAGTCCACAAATACTGCTGAAATACGTTGCCAGATGAAACCAATCAAGCACCAGAAGACGTGATTGGATGCCAATTTAAATTTGTTATATGTACACTAGAGTTAAAATTCTCTGAGATCGGTAGAATGGCCACCAGAGCGCATTAGTGTTGTTCGTGCTTAGTGTTCTTATCAGGCATGGTAGAGTGTGTAAGAGTCATAAGCAGCGTCATATGCTGAGTGCTTACTGCGGAGGATACGAAGATGCTGCATACTCATATGAGACTGAGTTAACAGCATTTGTCAGAGCTTGAAAAAGACCTCATTGTGACCATCTATTTGGCCAGCTTGTCTAATCATGCAGTCTCCTGATTTGCTGGGCATTTGTCGACAATATCCACATTTGTCGGGCAAGGAAGGATCGTCGTGTTGTGCACCAAGCACATCTAAAGCCCTTGTCTTGTGCACTTTTCCATCCAACAGCAAGTAATATGCTCTCATCAACTTTCAGTGTCAATTCGCACCATTGATCGGAGAGTAGCAACAGCCAAACTGGAGAATTACTTTCGCATGTGTAGGCTGCCATTTAGGAAAGGTAGAGGCACTAGAGAGGCAATTCTGACATTGCAGTTGATAATGAAATCAAGACTAAAGAAAAATCAAGATACGTTCATAAGACTTGTTGATTTGCAAAAAGCGTACTACAGTGTAAAATGGTGAAAGATGTTTGAAATTCTGAGAAAAATAGGGGTAAACTATAGGGAGAGAGGCGGGTATTATCCAACATGCACAACGGCCAAGAAGGAATAATTCAAGTGGACGACCAAGAACGAAGTGCTCCGATTAAGAAGGATGATAAGACAGGGATGTAGTCTTTCGCCCCTACTGTTCAATCTCTGATTCGAAGATGCAATAATGAAAGAAAAAAAAGGTTCAGGAGTGGAATTAAAATTCAAGAAGAAAGTATATCAATGATCATTGATGACATGGCCACAGCGGCCGGCGAAATGACTACAGAGAGAAACTTTGCATCAGGATTGATGGTCATGAAGTAGATGAAAATAAAGAATTCTCTTACTAAGGCAGCAAAATAACCAATGACGGACAGAGCAAGGAGGACATCAAAACCAGAAAACTGGCAAAAAAAGCGTTCCTGGCCAAGACCTTAATTTGAGGTAGAAATTTCTGGAATGTACGTTTGGAGCACAGTTTTGTATGGTAGTGAAACATCGCCTATGCGAAAATCAGAGTAGAAGAGAATCGAAGCATTTGAGATGTGGTGCTGCAGGCAAATGTTGGATATTAGTGGACAAGGTAAGGAATGAGGAGGTTCTGTGTAGAATCGGGGAGGAGAAGAATGTGTGAAAGACACTGACAAGGTGAAAGGACAGGATGATAGGACATCTGTTAAGACGTCGGGGAATGACTTCCACGGGACTAGAAGGAGCTACAGAAGGTAAAAACTGTAAGCAGAGATTGTAATACATCCTGCAAATAATTGAGGACGTAGGTTGTAAGTGGTACTCTGATATGAGGGGGTTGGCAAAGGAGAGGAATTCGTGGAGGACCACGTCAAACCAGTCGAAGGACTGATGACTCAGGAGAGGGAAAAAAAGGCTGCCATTAACACCACTACACAAACGGCTTCGTTTGGAGTGGTGACCGGGAAGCATGGACTGGAAATCGATGGCATCGCATTGTGTTTAGCGATGAATCGCATTTCTGCACCACTCCCGATGGCAGTCATTGACCAGTATGGCGGCGACCTGGGGAGAAGTCCTATTCTTCCAATTTTTTGGAGAGGCACAGCGGTGTTGCTTCAAGGCCCACAGTGTGGCCCCGGGTTGGATTTCAGGTCAACACTGGTTGTGACTGAGGGAATTCTTGAAGTCACAACAATACGTCACGGACCTCCTTCCTCCTCATACTTGCTTTTCATGTGACAGTATCTAGACGCCATTTTTCGACAGGACAATTCTTGTTCACACATGGCATGTGTCTCTATGAATGGTGTGATATTGAGATACTCCTGTAGTCACCAAAACCCCAAATATGTCCCCCATAGGCCGTGTGTGAGATCGGTTCAAATGTCAACTCCATCCCAGTGCCGCTATCCAGGATATCTAGAAACATTTCTAACAGTTATGGGGCAGCTTGTCTCTGAAGAGCTTCAAGACATCCTCACCAACAGAATCAGTGCTTGCATCTAGGGCAGAAGGGGTGCAACGTCTCACTGATAAGTGGGCTGATACTGCCTAGTTCTTCGTAAATTTCATTCGATTTGGTAACCACTAATATGGCATTATATACCCCTTCAATTCCTCCTAAGAGCTTCAATTTTTTTTTAGGGGGCGTATGCAATAACACTTCAAGCCGTCATATTTAATATGTCACTGTCATTGAATGCGAGATCGAAAAGCAGGTTAAATGATTGGCCGTAGAAATATTTCAGACACTAGTAGAGTGAAATCAATAATAAAGAGCGTGGGAGCACTGACATGGAGCGCTGCCATGGAACGCCACCTGTCCGGTCAAAGTTTGTGCACGATGGATATGATACTCAAGGTTCGCACAGAATGTAAAAAGTAATTGTTTACAATGTACCACAGTGGTTTGGAGGATGTCGAGACGAGCAGCTTCAGTCGGAATAACTGCGGTCTATGAAGTCGGGAAGCTACCTCAAAACAGGCCAACAGAAGAAAAATCGCTTACTGTAGAAACATCCCCTTAGAAAAATTATACATGACTGTGCTTAAACAGACACACCATATTTTTTTAGCGCAACGCAATCTGACTTTCAAAAATCCCTACAAAAGTATGGCCCTGACTAACATTAACCTATACGTTTCAAAAATCGCTTACCTCACAAAGATCTTGGTTACTCGAACTACTGCAATACAGCGAGCGCCACTATTGCCAGCTAAATAAAAGATTCAAACACTACAGAAGGCACTAACTACTGATATGGATAGTTAGCAAATGAAAGATTTTAATAGAGAACAAACAATGTACACTCCTGGAAATAGAAATAAGAACACCGTGAATTCATTGTCCCAGGAAGGGAAAACTTTATTGACACATTCCTGGGGTCAGATACATCACATGATCACACTGACAGAACCATAGGCACATAGACACAGGGAACAGAGCATGCACAATGTCGGCACTAGTACAGTGTATATCCACCTTTCGCAGCAATGCAGGCTGCTATTCTCCCATGGAGACGATCGTAGAGATGCTGGATGTAGTCCTGTGGAACGGCTTGCCATGCCATTTCCACCTGGCGCCTCAGTTGGACCAGCGTTCGTGCTGGACGTCCAGACCGCGTGAGACGACGCTTCATCCAGTCCCAAACATGCTCAATGGGGGACAGATCCGGAGATCTTGCTGGCCAGGGTAGTTGACTTACACCTTCTAGAGCACGTTGGGTGGCACGGGATACATGCGGACGTGCATTGTTCTGTTGGAACAGCAAGTTCCCTTGCCGGTCTAGGAATGGTAGAACGATGGGTTCGATGACGGTTTGGATGTACCGTGCACTATTCAATGTCCCCTCGACGATCACCAGAGGTGTACGGCCAGTGTAGGAGATCGCTCCCCACACCATGATGCCGGGTGTTGGCCCTGTGTGCCTCGGTCGTACGCAGTCCTGATTGTGGCGCTAACCTGCACGGCGCCAAACACGCATACGACCATCATTGGCACCAAGGCAGAAGCGACTCTCATCGCTGAAGACGACACGTCTCCATTCGTCCCTCCATTCACGCCTGTCGCGACACCACTGGAGGTGGGCTGCACGATGTTGGGGCGTGAGCGGAAGACGGCCTAACGGTGTGCGGGACCGCAGCCCAGCTTCATGGAGACGGTTGCGAATGGTCCTCGTCGATACCCCAGGAGCAACAGTGTCCCTAATTTGGTGGGAAGTGGCGGTGCGGTCCCCTATGGCACTGCGTAGGATCTTACGGTCTTGGCGTGCATCTGTGCGTCGCTGCGGTCTGGTCCCAGGTCGACGGGCACGTGCACCTTCCGCCGACCACTGGCGACAACATCGATGTACTGTGGAGACCTCAAGCCCCACGTGTTGAGCAATTCGGCGGTACGTCCACCCGGCCTCCCGCATGCCCACTATACGCCCTCGCTCAAAGTCCGTCAACTGCACATACGGTTCACGTCCAAGCTGTCGCGGCATGTTACCAGTGTTAAAGACTACGATGGAGCTCCGTATGCGACGGCAAACTGGCTGACACTGACGGCGGCGGTGCACAAATGCTGCACAGCTAGCGCCATTCGACGGCTTTCTCCGCGGTTCTGGTGTGTCCGCTGTGCCGTGCGTGTGATCATTGCTTGTACAGCCCTCTCGCAGTGTCCGGAGCAAGTATGGTGGGTCTGACACACCGGTGTCAATGTGTTCTTTTTTCCATTTCCATTCTTACAAATTTCAAAACTCCGCCATCCCTCTCTCCACATCCACCACTACTGGTGGCTCACCTCCAACTGTGCAACGCTACGCACTGTTAACATCCAGTTGCACAACACTGGAATGGCGAGTATTACAACAATGCCAACCAGCTACTGACTGCACACAGCACTGCCAGTGATTTTCATACAGAGCGCTACGTGGCGTTACCAATATAAAAATCCTAAACAGCCTACATACATAGCCCCCATGTTCCCCACAAAAAATTTTAAAAATTGTTTTGGGCACTGACCAATACAGATTTGAAATTTTTTTCGTAATTATGATTACAATAACAAAGAAATCAAATGCACACACTTATTGATACAATGTTGGTCAAAAGCTAAAATTTTCTCACAGTCCATAAAGACAGTCCTGATCATTCTTCACAGTAAAATTGCAGTGTTTTTTTTTTCTCAAAGTCTGAGCAGCAAAAGAAAGTCCACACGGAAGTAGTGGATTTCCATGCAGTCTTGAAGAAGTAGTGTTGTCCTTCCAACGGAAAGACAGTGCTGACTCTTGACATGCTGTCAGGTAATGGGCCACAACAGAGCAAACCCACTGCATGGTCAGTCGAAGTTTTGAAGAATATTGGTAGGTAGGTCGTCACAGAGCAGACCCACTGTAGTCCGGATAGAGATTACAGGATTGGTGGGCCACCAGAGGTGCACACCCACTGTAGTCCTTGAAGAAATAATGGTATTCGTGGCAATCAAAGGTGTAAACCCACTGTAGTCCATGTAGGGACGGCCAGCAGCCATCTGTTGCGACTGTGCAGGTGCACAATCACCATCGAAGAGTCTTGCGGAGAATATAGCTAGTCCATAAACCACCACTTGTGCACTCACAAAGTTTTGGAATTATCCTTAGAACCAGCAATGCTGGTAACCAGTCCCTTGCTGAATTGTCAACACACGTGCAAACACTATCAGTCCCTACTTCTCACATATTGTCCATATACTATGACCAACACAAATGTGTGCAGTGAAATGTAACTTACAAGTTACTTAATTTGATGAACTGGTGTCAATTACAGTTTTATAACATAAGAATACAATAACAAAGGTACAAAATACATCATTAAAGAACATAACAATATAGATAACATTTGTAGTAAAACAGGCTTTACAAAAGAATAGAAATAAACATGTACATGAGTGTTACAAGAATTATGACATAAGTACATACTTAAAGAGCAGAATAACTTTTGAAAAATCAACTCCACATACGAGCAACAAAACAAAACAGAATAATTAATGTCTAAACATCTTTACAAAGAAAATAACATAGTATTAGAAAATTATACAATGTAACTCTCATCAGATAAACACATAAAGACAGGAAGAACACAAATACCCAAGGGTACACAAACACATAGTGGGATAACACAAGGAAAGGACAGGGTTTGTTTTACTGCAGTATTTTGCAAACAAAACTTTCTTTACTTCTCGGAGATCTCCCTTCCTTCTTCATTATTTCCAAACAGTCCTATCTATACCTGCTCTCTGTACTTTTGTTGTATAACTTCTCAACGCATTTCTTCCAATTCATAAATACTTGTTCTCTTATATAGTCTACCCCCTCTTAAGCTAACTTAAATCTACTGAGCTCAGATGCTAAGCTAAGGGATGAGGCAATGCAGCAGCACAAAACAATTAACACAAACAGCAATGACAAAAATGGAAATTGTCAAAGCAAAGCAGCAACAAATGGAATAACTTATATCTAAACATGACAAAGCTCAAGCAGAAAAAATATTACAGTAAAAATGGCCATGTTTCATACCGATATCACACCTTAACACTAGAGCGATGCATCACAAAAACTTACTCTGCAAGAAAGTTACCAAGTCGTTAAAAAAATTAATTACACAATCCCTGTGAGGGGAAATGTTTATTTGTGTTCCTCCTTTTTTACGAAACTACGTCATAACATTATTCTTTACTGGGTCTGTAGACAGAAAATAGTTATATTAGTACATGTATTAAATTTTTATTTTAACCAATGCAGCAGTGCAGCAAGAAACTAGATATTAAACAAAATGAGCAAATATATAAATAAAGCAACATATGAAACGTCATTCACTAGGCAAATGGCGTCTCCAAAGGCAAAAAAATTCTCTCAACTAGAAAGACAATAGATGTAAAATGTTTCTCATCATTTCATTAGGCATTTTAGTAACTATCATAAATTAAGAGCTCCACAGTATAATCATATGTTCTCAAGTTTGAGCGTGTCGTATTTGCGATGCTTTCTACAAAGGAATGTCAATGGCGAGGATAATGGCCCCTTTTTTTCCCACCTGTGCCTCTGAGAGGCACACACTAATGGCTTGTTTGCAGGTGGCTGTCGCGCAGCTGGGTGCCCACGACGCATTACATGCAGGTGGTCACTTAACTTTCTTACCAAAATATTTACGACACCAGTTTCCGCTACAGTGGCAGTCTCATATGAAAAATTTCACAGGTCAAGAATCTGCGTTACAAATCTGTGGAAACAAAATCCTATTGATATAACAGTGTCCAAAAACTTTTCCTCGGCATTGTAATACATTCACGCATTTACATTCATTTCATAACTTAAAGTACGATTCTTGGTTTCCAACAACTTTTTTCACAAACCAGAGTCCCTAACCAGTACTCATTATTCCTTGCTTTATTACACATATACATATTCGTACACACTTCCTCAATATTTCACCATAATAAATACATAGCAAAATCAAATTCCTCATATAGCATCACCTTATTGATCATAAACATACCGCAACAGCGTAATACACATCGTCATCATAACATCATAAATTCTCAGCCGAATCTCAAAATCGTCATAGCTTCTTCCTTCAATAATTTCAAAACCTAAAAAAAATTCTCTGCTCATTTCAATAGTGTCATCTACCTCAAACGTACTTTAAAAATCATGATCCCGTACCAAATACGACAGTCAAAGTTCTCATTGTATCACAATGGATCCGAAAAAATATGAACAGTTCACAAAGTGCAGACAAATACAATTTCGTAAGTGTGAAGTTATCCAACTATGTAATTACGTAAACAACTGTCACTGACATAGTAAAAAAATGTTTCTTTCTCTGTTAAATGATCAGATAGCTGTGTAATTCTGTGTTAGAGGAATATGGTATCGTTGTGTAAGTTGTATAAGCAAATATCACGTACTTGCCAGACACATGGTACACAAAGTAAGCATGTACCCCCCTGAGGATTAATGTAATTATACCCTTAGGTGTTACAGATTACAGCAATGGAATGAAATGTATCACGGAAAACCTTTGTAATTCAATATTCGTGAAAAATAACAGATTCAAGTACAGAATTAATCACTCAAATGCGTGTCCTGTAGCGCTAAATGTGCGTCTTGTTGTAAGATAATTCTGTGGAAGTGTCGTAATTATCGTCCTCTGTAAGCAAAGTTCCGCTGAAGTCAACGTACTTACCTCGTAATAAACGAAGTGTATTGCTATGCGTATAGATATCTTAGTTATTACGCATATTGCCATGATGAAGGAAGTACTGTGCTGTAACGTATTGTTGTGCTGCGGAAAAGGCTGTCTCATTGTAGCTATACCACAAATGTTACTACTAAAACATGTTTTACTTTCCAGATTAATTCAGAAAAACTGTGCAGATATAAAACAGAAACACCGCAAAAGCAACATTGTACATTGTCACTCATTAGCAGCGTAGTGATAAAATCGTGTAGCTGTCACATAAACTAACCACTGTGTCATCTGGTATCTCACCGAAAGAACTTTAAATGCAGAATGTATTTTCAAGGAAACGAAAATATTGCATTAAAATCTCATTAGCAGTACTGGTAAATGTTCTAAGTATGTGAGCCTTATAGTCGTTACGTAATCGTGCAACTAACAAGCAAGAATATACACACACAATAACACTTTGTCGTCTGTTCACTACAACAATGCAATTCGTAATTTCTGTTTAAAAATGTTCCCTAGGTTCTAGACTGGATATTTAACTTCAAACATTGTTGCATGTTAACAGTTTCTTAAGTCTGACAAAGCATACTAGAAATGTGAAGTGAAATGTTTTATGGCAAAGATAAAGTTAAAGGGCAGGTTATCTCTCAATAAAGGGTTTTACATGTGACATGTGGTGCCATCCTTTACTCTTCCTAGTGGACAGAGTTTAAACTTCAAAGCAATTATCATGTTGTATACGTCGGTAAGGAATACTGGAATTTTTCTCAATGTTAGCGTCTATGTTATTTTTCTCTGAGCCTGCCGGCGCACGTGGCTGCCTGCCGTGCGAATCATTATCTGTATCTTTGTTGGCGCGCGTCGTTATTGGGATTAGGAGACCAAACTTCTACAAATTCACCTTGTCGAGAGAGTCCTACTCTGTTTGAATCCCGCCAGTTCTGATGCAATTCAAGTCTGTCGTTACGATCATATCGTCTGTCGTCATGTCGGTAGATCCTGTAGTTTCTTTCTTGTCGGTCACGTGGTGGAGAATTTCTCCATGAATCGTAACTGCCCGCTGGACCGTTGCGTCTGAAGTTATTCTGTCTCCCTTGATAATAATTATTTTGGTTTCCATATTGTCTGTTTCTCTGATTGTCTCTGTGATCGTCATTACCGCGGAGATGCGACCTTTCCCTGTAATTATCAATACTCTGCCAACGGTTGTCAAACGGGTGCTGTCTGTTTTGGTCACGATTTACGTTGTAAGAATAGCCTTGTCGTGTATTATTTCTGTCATCGCGGAATTGTGACAGATGTGACCTGTAATTGTTGTGCTCCTGTTTTCGCGTTCCGCGATTGTCAGTGTCAATTTATAATTCTTGTAAGAGTCCCTGAATAGCTTCAATGTCGTCTTTGCAACGTTCTGCCAAAATAATATGCCGTAAATGTTCAGGTAATTTGATTAAGCAAATGCGAATGAGTTCTAAGGGGCTGTATGGGTTTGACAGTTACTGATTCTTGTGCAACATATCTTAAAAATATTTCACAAGACTGGAAAATTCAGATTGTTCAAAATGTTTCATCATTATGGTGCTATGTTTTACTCGGTCTTGCGTAGCTTGAGACCAATATGCTGAGAGGAAGGCATGACAAAATTCTCCTTCACTGTGACAATCGTGAATGACCGATCGCAGTCTTACAGTTGGTTCATTCTCTAAGTAGCCACACAAATTCTAATCTGTGCTGCAATGACCAGTTGGGAGGAAAAAATGAGAAAATTGATAAAGCCATGCTCGTGGATGAATGTCTTTGCTAGAATTCTTAAATGTTTTGAATTTACGTGTAGTAATGAACAGCTTATAGTAAAAATCATCATGTCGGCGAGTCGCATGTCGGTCATTGTTACGTCGTTTCGGCGGTTTTCATGCCGCGAAAGAAGTAGGTTGAAAATGCTCACAAATCTGTGTTTTTACGTCATTACAGACTTTTTGACATTTCGATTCAATGTTATGTAACTCAGTAGTTAAATCTCCACGTGTTTGTTCAAGAGTGGTCTCTAACTTTTGAAGCTTTTGCTGTGTTTGTCTCTGATTTTGTTCCATTGTGTCTAACTGTTGCTGTGTTTGTCTCTGAATTTGTTCCACTGTGTCTAACTTTTGAAGATTTTGTTCCAGTGTGTCTAACTTTTGAAGATTTTGTTCCATTGTGTCTAACTCTTGAAGCTTTTGCTGTGTTTGTCTCTGATTTTGTTCCACCGTGTCTAACGTTTGAAGATTTTGTTCCATTGTGTCTAACTTTTGAAGCTTTTGTCCCATTTGTTGCATTAATTGTAATAACAATGCACTGGTGACTGAAACATGTTCCTCAGTGCTATTCGGTAATGCATTTGAACCGGCAATATTAGCAGTTTGAAAAGCAGAAAATGTGTCTTGACTTATTTGAGAAAACGGTGAGGACGCAAAACCTGAATCTACAGTATTTGCAAGATTGTGTCCTGTCATTTCGGATTCCTGAGGCAAGCTGTTGCCGACCGATCGGTCGATAATGCTTCCCTCTTCACTAATTGTTTCACTGTCTACACCATTGTTTGCAGCCCGCACCATTTCCCTATGTACAATTACCAAATTAATACTTTGAACATTAGTTAATTCATTACTCGGTGGCGCTAACACGCTGCTTTCGTCTTCACTGTCACCTCTCAGTTTAGTTTGGAGCCTAGTATTACGTTTTTCACATGTCATTATTGTCACAATATTTCACACGATAACACAGAAAAGCACTATTTGAAGAGCAAAAATAAGAGAACACATTAACGTAGCACTGAAAATAATATCTCGTTTATTGCAACCGCAGCTGCGAAATACTTTCTGCAAATCTACATGCTTGCCACAACTCTTTTACTGTACAACAATGAAAAACTACAAAGGAAATTCTCTCTATAATTACGCGCTAGCAATAAACAAAAGCTACACTAACTACACAAACTGCAAGAAAAAATCAGAAGATTCCAGTGAAGTATCTTCGGCTAAGGGTCGACGTACGAAACGTCCCCTTAGAAAAATTATACATGGCTGTGCTTAAACTGACACACAATATTTTTTTAGCGCAACGCAATCTGACTTTAAAAAATCCCTACAAAAAAATGGCCCCGACTAACATTAACCTATACGTTTCACAAATCGCTTACCTCACAAAAATCTTGGTTACTCGAACTACTGCAATACAGCGAGCGCCACTACTGCCAGCTAAAAAAAAAGCTTCAAACTACAGAAGGTACTAACTACTGATAGGGATAGTTAGCAAATGATAGATTTTAATAGATGTATTTACCTTAATAGTAATCAAAAGTCATAATATATATAGTAGTTCATAACATCCAGTCTTACAAATTTCAAAACTCCGCCATCTCACTCACCACATCCATCACTGTTGGCGGCTCACCTACAACTGCACAACGCTATGCACTGTTCACATCCAATTGCCCAGCACTACAATAGCAAATTCCAACACTGCAAACCAGCCACAGACTGCACACAGCAAAGTCAGTGATTTTCATATAGAGTGCTACATGGCGTTACCAACATAAAAACCTAAACAGCCAACTTACAACTGGGATACGTTTTCGCTGGACGCCGCCTATTTCGAATTCTCTGAATCTAAGAAAAACTTTCAAAACTGAACTTCAGACACATGTTTTTCTTGAATAACACGAAAACCACCTTCTCTAGCGAAACCTTCTTGATACACAACTAAAGTAGATTGAAATTTGAGCCTACCCTGCTAGCCGCGCTGTCTAACGCGCTGCTTCGCGAGCGGGAAACTGTACCGGCTCCTGGCGCGAATCCACCCGCCGGATTAGTGTCGAGGTCCGCTGCGAGAGCCAGCCTGTGGATGGTTTTTAAGGTTCTTTCTTTATATCTACCTCGGCGAATGCGGGCTGGTTCCCCTTATTCCGCCTCAGTTACACTGTGTCGGCGATTGCTGCGCAAACGTTTGGGGTTACACTCGTCTGGTATGAGACGTTCCTGGGGGTCCACTGCGGGACGAACTGCACAATAACCCTGGGTTCGATATGGGGCGGAAGAGGGGTGAGTAAACTGCTGTGACCTGTTGTGGGGTTGTGAACCACTGAGGGCTACGGTTGGAAGAAGCCTATCCGTCGTTTCTGGGTCACCGGTTTCATATTTACATACATTAAAATTTTCTACCGCGAAAGATCGTACTCATTTTTTTTTCTTTAGACCTAATAGTTTGTGCGTAGAAAGCAAGATAATATGCGCTCATGAGCTGTGCCTTAAGTGGTTTTTATAGGCTAATCTGAAGTATTTTCCCTACTTGAATGACGACAGTGCCTAGTATAAAATTGATCATCTGCAGGCAATTTGGTACATGGTACACAATTATCGTTAGCACTTTGCAGAGGCCTCTGTATGGAGTTCACTTGGACGTCAGATTATCTGTGAGAAACTGAAAAATATTACTAGTATTTGAGTTTGGAAGCACAATCTACGTGAAACTTACTGTATTCAAACATTTTTGAGACTACCGTCAGCAAGAAAAACTTGTGTTTCTGTTTCTAGCTGTTAGTTTTTCATCCCTTATGCTCTATCCGGCTATATCGTGTATGACGTTATTCTAATCACATACAAACACACACAAACTACCATTCAGGCCTTCATATTTGTGTCTAAGACATTTTGCTGGACAAACAAAGTAAAAATAGCTCCATTCACTAGTTTCCGGAGAAGATTATAAACAGAAAGTGTCAAATGGTTCAAATGGCTCTGAGCACTGCAGGACTTAACTTCTGAGGTCATCAGTTCCCTAGAACTTAAAAGTATTTAAACCTAACTATCCTAAGAACATCACACACATCCATGCCCGAGGCAGGATTCGAACCTGCGACCGTAACAGTCGCGCGGTTCCAGACTGTAGCGCCTAGAACCGCTTGGCCACTCCCGCCGGCCAACGAAACTGTCGTAATCGGAAATTTTATCCCAGACAGTACAAGCTGGGAACCGCTATGCTCCACTGTCAACTTGCTGGGAGTTGGACGAAAGGGTAAGAGTCGATTGAAACAGCCATTAAAAAACATCGGCCCAGAGAATGAAAAATTAAACAAAAATTCAATTTAACTCTGTACGTCTCTGGTAAGCTCCATCTCCAAATCAACAAAGTATTCACAAATGCAATGAAAATTTGCCTCTTCTAGCGTCAGGCTTGCTCTGAAGATGAGCTCAGTTTCAGTACAGCAATCATCAAACAATGTGTTCATGGAAAATTAAGTGCACTTCCGGAATTTCAAGCCATTCTGCAATTGCAAACAGAAGTGCTCCTATTACGAAGATTGGCAATATGAATGATAAATTTGATTAGTGTAATGTACTTAAGAGGAATGTTGAAAATCCTGTTACGTACTGTAGTGGTGAAAATATCCAACTTAAATCATTAGATGACTTTTCTAAATTCTTTCATGGTTTGATAACGAATGTATATCTTAACCATAGAGTAATATCAGTAAGTTCAGCAGTTTCTTCCAAATTAAGTTTACTACAGGTAAAATGACGGTATAGGTAAACATTCGAAATGCAGTGGCAGGTTTGTCACTTGGCTGGAAGTTCGTTATCGTAACATGAAAGTATTGCACAGTTCATATGCATACATATTCGTTGAGGCAGTAGAAGAGTAGCTAGTTAAATATGCTCCAGTGGCTCAAGCTAGAGATTGAGATTGAGGAAAAGCAAGTGACATTGTTCACTTGCTGCATATTCAAGATAACATATAGCGCCAAGAGAGAGAGTGGGATGCCCCTCCCCCCCCCCCCCCCTCTCCCCGAAACTTCTCCTCTGCTAGATGAAGTGCGCACATTGCCGTACCGAGTTTGCAGTTACATATGGCCAGCAGCACATTAAGGAATTACAGTAGTTAACATACGACAATTTGTTTCAATACGTATAAAAATAGTGTGATGGGAATGTCGTTGTCCTTACTTTACGTTCAAGCACGTAAATCGTTAACAAGTTTTTACTTTTGAACAATGATGTAATCACTCTCGTTGTCAACAACCTTTTGCCATGTAATGTGCAAAAGTTTCAGTGCCCGAGCCATAAAAATCAGTTGCTTTTCGAGAAAAATATCTGCTGATGTCACTTCGGCCAAAATCCACATTTTAACCAGCAAGTTGACGCAGTGGTTAGAACAGCTGTCTCTCATTCGGGAGGACAACGGTTCAACATCCTGATTTAGGTTATCCATCAATTCCGTAAGCCGCTTCAGGCAAATTCCTGGATGGTTCCTATGAAAGCGCACAGCCGATTTCCTTCCTCATCCTTGCCTAATCTCAGCTTTAGCTCGGTCTACACTGATCTCGTTGTCGACGGGACATTGAACACTACTCTCGTTTTCCTCCTTCCCCTCAAAACCCGTATTTTCATTTTTTCTTTTCTCTTTTTTTGCGATTTAGAAAACGTTTCAGTGATTGGAATAAATGGAAATTCGATACCATAATATCGGGTGAGTATGGTGGGACAGGAAATACTTCCCACCCCAAATAAATAATTTTTTCAGGTTAAGTCTTGCGCATTTCCGTCCTTTATTACTGTGTTGCAGGATATCACCTTTTCTGTTGACAATCTTTGGAGACTCTTCAATCAAAGATTCATTTGCTGGATCTAATTATTCACATTAAAGGTCTACACTTTTAGTTTTTCCATGTTTCAGCACGCCAGGATGAACGACCCCGCCAATACTTCAGGCAAAGCTCCTTTTTTTGAGATGTAAAACTGACTTAGCTGTGTGTCCGATTCATGCGAAGAGAACCACCGCCTTTTCCGTTTTGGATCATAACAGAAGGCCCATTTTTCATCTGCAGTGATCAAACGATCAAATTGCGCTTCTGTACTGTGCAACAAGAGCAATAAGTTTCATGTGGTGCACAGGTTAGCTTTGTTTGTCTTTACCAAACTGTTGCATATGTTCCTGGGTGGTAGAGTATGGCTGGTTGAGAGTGTATGACATTTCCTAGATTGTCTGACACAGATTTGCTTCCACCTCCGGCCTCAAAATGTCATTGCTAAAGTTGTTCGTCTACCTGATCGGCCATCTGTGATGACTTCGATGTCGAAGGGACATTAAATCCTAATATCGCTCCTTCCCGATTAACAGGACTCCCAAAGGGCAAAATTATCGGATTTGAACTTACAAAGCCGTGGCATTTACGAACTACTGAAACTATCCGATAAACATTGCAAACATTTTTGGTAGGAAGTGTTGTGTTGCTACCCATGCAAAATTCAAGAAGCATACAATGCCGGATAGGTATCTCATCTGGTATTTAGCCATTTCGCCCATGATGTGTATAATCAGACCGAAACCACGAATGAAAATTTGTGCCTGGGTTTCCTGCTCAGACAATAGATACGCTAACCACTTTGGTACCCGGCCACAGCAGCTTTGCACAACTGCAGGGACTACTTCTTTCCCCTGGCCAAAGTCCCATTCACGCCTCAGGCCACATGGTGTTCCCCAGAACCTCAAACTCCAATACAGTTGCAGAGCCTCTGCAAAGTTGTTCGAGTTTAAGGGAAGTACCATGTGGCCTGAGGCGTGAATGAGAAGTTGGCCTGAGGAGAGAGGCGCGACAGGGTAGTCCACACAACGCCGTGCGCAAGTGGCATAGTGTTAGCGCATCTGCCAAGTGAGGAGGACACCCAGGTTCGAATCCTAGCCTTAGCAAAAAGGTTCATTGTTCGCATCAGTCACCATATATATATATATATATATATATATATATATATATATATATATATATATATCAGACTTGATTTCACAATCAACTGCAAATATATAAAATAAAAATATAAAATGTTGTTGTTGTTGTGGTCTTCAGTCCTGAGGCTGGTTTGATGCAGCTCTCCATGCTACTCTATCCTGTGCAAGCTTCTTCATCTCCCAGTACCTACTGCAACCTACATCCTTCTGACTCTGCTTAGTGTAGTCATCTCTTGGTCTCCCTCTACGATTTATACCCTCCAAGCTACCCTCCAATGCTAAAATGGTGATCCATTGATGCCTCAGAACATGTCCAACCAACTGATCCCTTCTGCTTGTCAAGCTGTGCGACAAACTCCTCTTCTCCCAAATTCTGTTCAATACCTCCTCATTAGTTATGTGATCTACCCATCTGATCTTCAGAATTCTTCTATAGCACCACATTTCGAAAGCTTCTATTCTCTTCTTGTCCAAACTATTTATCGTCCATGTTTCACTTCCATACATGGCTACACTCATACAAATACTTTCAGAAATGTCTTCCTGACACTTAAATCTATACTCGATGTTAACAAATTTCTCTTCTTGAGAAACGCTTTCCTTGCCATTGCCAGTCTTCATATTATATCCTCTCTACTTCGACCATCATCAGTTATTTTGCTCCCCAAATAGCAAAACTCATTTACTACTTTAAGTGTCTCATTTCCTAATCTAATTCCCTCAGCATCACCCGACTTAATTCGACTACATTCCATTATCCTCGTTTTGCTTTGTTGATGTTCATCTTATATACTCCTCTCAAGACACTGTCCATTCCATTCAACTGCCCTTCCAAGTCCTTTGCTGTCTCTGACAGAATTACAATGTCATCGGCGAACCTAAAAGTTTTTATTTCTTCTCCATGGATTTTAATACCTACTCCGAATTTTTCTTTTGTTTCCTTTACTGCTTGCTCAATATACGGATTGAATAACATCGGGGAGAGGCTACAACCCTGTCATACTCCTTTCCCAACCACTGCTTCTCTTTCATGTCCCTCGACTCTTATAACTGCCATCTAGTTTCTGTACAAATTGTAAATAGCCTTTCGCTCCCTGTGTTTTACCCCTGCCACCTTTAGAACTTGAAAGAGAGTATTCCAGTCAACATTGCCAAATCTTTCTCTAAGTCTACAAATGCAAGAAACGTAGGTTTGCCTTTCCTTAATCTGTCTTCTAAGATAAGTCGTAAGGTCAAAATAAAATTAAAGACGTAATTATTTACGGCTAAATAAGTCAATCTAACCTTAAAACATCTTTGGTACGTTTCGGTATACACAATGAGTTAATAAATAACAAACAAATGTCGACATGCGCAGAAACGACATTACATTCCAGTCCTTCTAATTTATGCAGACTTTGGCAATGATTAATGTAATAATTTCGGCCTATATTGATGTTTATCGTAGTTTTGATCAGAGCGAGATACGAAAGATACGAAGCTGAAATTTTGACAGTAAATGTATTTCGTCATAACATCACCAGCCTGAAATGCCCGTTATGACATAGTTTTCCAAATTTTTCCTGTAATGGTGTAATGTGGTGCAAAATTATTAGAAACATCGTAGATACTCTGACAACTAGTTATAAGTTATAATTTTAAATTTCTTCTACATAATTCACTTGATTCAAGAAGATGCACCAGTTTTCAGGATGAAACGTAATATTTCATGTTATGGAGACTAGGAACTGAATAGTATAGAGAAGAGGAGAAGTAATTATTTAAATGATGATCCCAAATTATACCACTGCACTCATGAAACCTTTCACTATCACAGAAAATGTGTAGAGGATGCTAGGGGTACAAGTGCAGACATTTTGTTTGGTGACTGAGGACAGTACATTGAACAATATGCATTAGTATGTGTTAAATTTGCAGAATAATAATCATTGCTATAAGGAGTAGTATGTTTTTAGGTTGTTTAGTACCTACAAGTATGGTAAGAGGAAGTCATTAATGCTTTTTTCCCCTGCGACACCTGCTGAAGTGTGCGCACGCAAAACCGATAGCATATTGTGGTAGGTGAAGTCCACTTTGTGGTGTAGTTACGACTGTGCAATAAACGTCAAGTAGTAAATTATGTGACTTGTTTGCGGAAATACTGTTACACGCAGAGAAAAAAAAAACATTTATGATACTGAAGTGGGGACATAGTAAGGTTCCAATGATCACAATATCTGCTCTTATACCTCTAACACCGTCTGTAGATCGATTGACAACTTTCATATAAATTCACCAAAATATTTACATTATTACAACAAACCCTCATTGGGGAAGAACTTTTCATCTGCTGAAAGCTCAGAAGTATACATGTGGAATGTAGGGAAATAGCGGAAAGGTCGGGGAAGAAGGCCAGTGTTCACTCTGTCTGCTTGCCGGGGGGTCTCATCCGAGATGTGGAGGAGGCCCTACCGGCGGCGATAGAGAGCACTGGGTGCACCCGACTGCAAATTGTTGCTCATGTCGGCACCAATCACTCTTGCCGTCTGGGTTCAGAGGTCATCCTCAGTTCGTACAGGCGGTTGGCGGAGTCGGTGAAGGTGGAAAGCCTCGCTCGCGGGATGGAATCAGAGCTAACTATTTGTAGTATCGTTCCGAGAACCGATCGCGGTCTTCTGGTTTGGAGCCGAGTGGAGGGCTTAAACCAGAGGCTCAGACGATTCTGCGGAGAGCTGGGGTGCAAATTTCTCGACCTCCGCTATCGGGTGGAGAAATGTGGGGTCCCCCTGAATAGGTCAGGCGTGCACTACACGCCGGAAGCGGCTACGAGGGTAGCGGGGTACGTGTGGAGTGCACATGGTTTTTTTTTAGGTTAGTGAATTCCCTCCCTAGGCCCGACAAGACGCCTCCTGAGACGCGGCAAGGCAGGAGTAGGCAAAATGCAACAAGGAATAACAATATTAATGTGCTAATAGTAAACTGCAGGAGCGTCTATAGAAAGGTCCCAGAACTGCTCTCATTAATAAACGGTCACAACGCCCATATAGTACTAGGAACAGAAAGTTGGCTGAAACCAGACGTAAACAGTAATGAAATCCTAAACTCTGATGGGAATGTATACCGCAGAGATAGGCTGGACAGTGAAGGGGGAGGCGTGTTTACAGCGATAAGAAGTGCAATAGTATCAAAGGAAATTGACGGAGATTCGAATTGTGAAATGATTTGGGTGAAGGTCACGGTTAAAGCAGGCTCAGACATGGTAATTGGATGTCTCTATAGGCCCCCGGGCTCAGCAGCTGTTGTGGCTCAGCACCTGAAGAATAATTTGGAAAATATTTCGAGTAGATTTCCCCACCATGTTATAGTTCTGGGTGGAGATTTTAATTTGCCGGATATAGACTGGGAGACTCAAACGTTCATAACGGGTGGCACGGACAAAGAATCCAGTGAAATATTTTTAAGTGCTTTATCTGAAAACTACCTTGAGCAGTTAAACAGAAAACCGACTCGTGGCGATAATATATTAGACCTTCTGGTGACAAACAGACCCGAACTATTTGAATCAGTTAATGCAGAACAGGGAATCAGCGATCATAAAGCGGTTACTGCATCGATGATTTCATCCGTAAATAGAAATATTAAAAAAGGTAGGAAGATTTTTCTGTTTAGCAAAAGTGACAAAAAGCAGATTACAGAGTACCTGACTGCTCAACACAAAAGTTTTGTCTCAAGTGCAGATAGTGTTGAGGATCAGTGGACAAAGTTCAAAACCATGGTACAATATGCGTTAGATGAGTATGTGCCAAGCAAGATCGTAAGAGATGGAAAAGAGCCACCGTGGTACAACAACCGAGTTAGAAAACTGCTGCGGAAGCAAAGGGAACTTCACAGCAAACATAAACATATCCAAAGCCTTGCAGACAAACAAAAATTACGCGAAGCGAAATGTAGTGTGAGGAGGGCTATGCGAGAGGCTTTCAATGAATTCGAAAGTAAAGTTCTATGTACTGACTTGGCAGAAAATCCTAAGAAATTTTGGTCCTATGTCAAAGCGGTAGGTGGATCAAAACAAAATGTCCAGACACTCTGTGACCAAAATGGTACTGAAACAGAGGATGACAGACTAAAGGCCGAAATACTAAATGTCTTCTTCCTAAGCTGTTTCACAGAGGAAGACTGCACTGTGCTTCCTTCTCTAGATTGTCGCACAGTTGACAAAATGGTAGATATCGAAGTAGACGACAGAGGGATAGAGAAACAATTAAAATCGCTCAAAAGAGGAAAGGCCGCTGGTCCTGATGGGATACCAGTTCGATTTTACACAGAGTACGCGAAGGAACTTGCCCCCCTTCTTGCAGCGGTGTACCGTAGGTCTCTAGAAGAGCGAAGCGTTCCAAAGGATTGGAAAAGGGCACAGGTCATCCCCGTTCTCAAGAAGGGACGTCGAACAGATGTGCAGAACTATAGACCTATATCTCTAACGTCGATCAGTTGTAGAATTTTGGAACACGTATTATGTTCGAGTATAATGTCTTTTCTGGAGACTAGAAATCTACTCTGTAGGAATCAGCATGGGTTTCGAAAAAGACGATCGTGTGAAACCCAGCTCGCGCTATTCGTCCACGAGACTCAGAGGGCCTTAGACACGGGTTCACTTCCGCAAGGCGTTTGACACAGTTCCCCACAGTCGTTTAATGAACAAAGTAAGAGCATACGGACTATCAGATCAATTGTGTGATTGGATTGAGGAGTTCCTAGATAACAGAACGCAGCACGTCATTCTCAATGGAGAGAAGTCTTCCGAAGTAAGAGTGATTTCAGGTGTGCCGCAGGGGAGTGTCATATGACCGTTGCTATTCACAATATACATAAATGACCTGGTGGATGACATCGGAAGTTCACTGAGGCTTTTTGCAGATGATGCTGTGGTGTATCGAGAGGTTGCAACAATGGAAAATTGTACTGAAATGCAGGAGGATCTGCAGCGAATTGACGCATGGTGCACGGAATGGCAATTGAATCTCAATGTAGCGAAGTGTAATGTGATGCGAATACATAGAAATATAGGTCCCTTATCATTTAGCTACAAAATAGCAGGTCAGCAACTGGAAGCAGTTAATTCCATAAATTATCTGGGAGTACGCATTAGGAGTGATTTAAAATGGAATGATCATATAAAGTTGATCGTCGGTAAAGCAGATGCCAGACTGAGATTCATTGGAAGAATCCTAAGGAAATGCCATCCGACAACAAAGGAAGTAGGTTACAGTACGCTTGTTCGCCCAATGCTTGAATACTGCTCAGCAGTGTGGGATCCGCACCAGGTAGGGTTGATAGAACAGATAGAGAAGATCCAACGGAGAGCAGCGCGCTTCGTTACAGGATCATTTAGTAATTGCGAAAGCGTTACGGAGATGATAGATAAACTCCAGTGGAAGACTCTGCAGGAGAGACGCTCAGTAGCTCGGTACGGGCTTTTGGTGAAGTTTCGAGAACATACCTTCACCGAAGAGTCAAGCAGTATATTGCTCCCTCCTACGTATATCTCGCGAAGAGACCATGAGGATAAAATCAGAGAGATTAGAGCCCACACAGAAGCATACAGACAATCCTTCTTTCCACGTACAATACGAGACTGGAATAGAAGGGAGAACCGATAGAGGTACTCAGGGTACCCTCCGCCACACACCGTCAGGTGGCTTGCGGAGTACGGATGTAGATGTAGATGTAGATGTAGATAGGAAACTCCTTCAGACTTTTCAGGTTACATGCTTTAGCAGTTAGCAGACACTTCTTATGTATGTGGATTAAACTCTAGTTTTTTTGTGACGTATTATGGTTCAGTTGAAGGAAACGAAACGCAAGTTGTATACTAATACAACCATGCTTTTGTAACATGACATTTCCTGGCCTCACATCCGTCGGCTATTGTCTATGACAGGGTAGGATTCAAGGGGAAAGAAGCTTTCTTCAGCGTGGGGTTGAAGGGGCCGATCTTACTCTGATCCTCCTAAATGAGTTGTGACCAGAGTCTACATGGCTCGCTTGGTTGGTTGTTCATGTTTCCAAACTCTGTTGCAGAAAAATTTTAGCAGTGTAAGCGGTACCAGGAAATGGCCAAAGACTATACGCACGTTCTTCTCCTCAGTATGTTTGAGGAATAGGTGTTCATGCTAAATAATTTCATGGAGGTTTTGGTCTCGCGGAATAGCGGGTTCGGTCAACAACCATCGTGGAATCGTGGAGCAGTGCACACTCTGGAGTGAAAGTGGTGTTTTCAATGTGTGTTTCTGGTGTCAGGAGTTGGTGATTCATCGTGAGCAACTGAGTTACTTATTGCAACATGCAGTCACAAAGCGGAGATCATTTTACAAACACACATTTGTATAGGTACGAACTTAGTGATACTACGCCTTCAGCTACTTTTCAGTCATCCAAACATTATATCGATTACATACCAGAGTACTAATATTATCTTGCAGTACAAAACATTTATCTTCTTCTGATAAGACGTTTAAACAAACTGTCATATGTTTTAGCAAGATTGTTACAAACTGCCCAAACTACATCTATGTTACTACGAAACTGTAACAAAATTTTCCATGCGTCACTGTTACAGCAAAACTGTAAAATAGTTCTCTATATAACATGATGTTACAACAATACTGAAACAAACTGCCTCATCTTATACCAAAAATGTAACAAACTGCCCCTTACATCGACACGTTACGTTGAAACTATAACAGATCGCTCCATACATTGACATGTTACCACAAAATTGTAATAAATTATCCCACGCATCCAGATATCACAGAAAAATTGTAACAAACTGTTTCATAACTCGAACTGTTACAGAAAAATAGGAGACCGATCTGTAGAACAACATGTTATAACAAAATTATAACAATCTGTACATCGTCATGTTACATGAAATTATAAGAACCTGTTCTATACATTACCATATTAAACAATACTGTAACGAAATGCAACAATACTGGTTGTTAAAAACTAACTAAAACCATCACCAACTATCTAAACCAAATACTGTTCAGTGATCAGACCCACTAGCTTATACCTACTGTCAGATATGATATATACACAGTCACTATACATTCTGGTAATGATAATCGCTGTGTGACTAAAACCATCAACTGTCTGAAACCAAATATTGTTCAGTGATCAGACTCACTAGCTGATACCTATTGTTAGCTATGATACGTATACAGTCATTATAAATTCTGGTAATGATAATCACTGTATCAACTGGCAATCATTATTCCATGCAGTGGATCTAGCAGGTAACGGTAGTCACCCAATATACTGACCATAATTATCTTTGTAGCATTTAGGGCAATGACAGTCAGCTTTTCAACTGACCATCACTGTCTCAGTTGCATCTGAGGTAATGGTAATCACAAAATGGCAACTACCTATCATTACCCCACAATGGCATCCAAAATGCAAGTGTACCACTACATTTGTTTGCTTCTATGTGAGATATGGTTTATACTCTACTGTCTAACGGTGCTACTTTTGTTTCTCTCTGGCCTCACTCTAAAATGGCTCTAAGCACTATGAGACTTAACATCTGTGGTCATCAGTCCCCAACACTTAGAACTACTTAAACCTAACCAACCTAAGGACATCACACACATCCATGCTCAAGGCTGCATTTGAACCTGCGACCGTAGCAGCAGCGCGGTTCCGAACTGAAGCGCCTACAATCGCTCGGCCACTGCGGCCAGCTGGCCTCACTCTAGTGAGGTATATAATCCTTGAAGAGTGCCTATTATGCTAGGCTAAATACACTGTCTTACAAAAAGGCGTGGGCACTGGTACCCCAAGAATAGTAAAGGAAGGAAGCAAGTGATTTACTTAACTTTCGTCTCACTCTAGTTGACTGTACGCGCAATGCCGATCTTTTAGCACGATTTATAAACTTCATCAAAACTCCGATATTTCACTGTGTAACGGATGAGCTCCTATAATACTGTTCGAATAAACAGAGATGTAGTGGACATGACATAAGCACCCATTATTATTATTATTTTGAATATAAAAGGAATTGATTTATCTTCTGGCAGTTCCACTATGGAATGGAAACCAGGTCTGATTAAAACTGATGATTTATGATGATTTATTATAATGATCCACAACCACATGAAATTCACCAACTGTCATCAAACCAATGATAAAATTACACAGTCCCTTCTTGCATGACAGCCATGCTACAATTAAATTACAGGGTTGCATCAGTGTGAATGACTACAGAGGTAAGGACACGAAAACTAGGAAACCACAGAAAGTCGAGAACAATCCTGCACTGACACTAGAATAATGACAAATAACACAGTGACTAAAAGAGACAGCTCCTTCTGCGGCACACCTGTACCTCTCCGGAGAATGAGACTGAGCTACAGTTTGAAGTCAGAACCTTCCCATTAAAACTAATAATTTCCATGCCTGTTGCGGAAAATTTGTGGAATTTGGGATTCTTCCTGTTTAGAATCACTTACTCTACTCAACAGGAAAACCTGTGCCCACGGTACCTTTACTTTGTTCACAACTGGCTGTCAGGCCAGAAACAGAAAAACAACGTCAAATGCTATGATCAAATTCTCGTACACATAAAAACTAGGCCTTAACCTCAGAAAGCGAAGCAGTTTGACTAAGTAGTTGCAAATTTTACCTTATTTCTACATGAGGTTCATCACAGAAATTTAGGAATCTCCTTATTGTTCAGAAAATTAATTTATATCAAAGTTGTTATATTTGCGAATTGTAGAAAACACAACATTTAAATATCTGCTGAAATATTCTCAATGAAAGATACACCAGTGATGGTAACAGGTGGTCGGTATTGATATGAACAAAGAATGAACTCATGTTCACAAATCAGTCCTGAAAATTCATAGAAAAACACCATGATCTGATATAAGAAACTCTCCCGAACGTTCCGCGAAATTAATGAAGCGATCATCTAAGAAAAGATAAATATTTTCCATAACCAATCGAAATAGAAATCTTACCAAAACATGTTCCAAGGAACATAAATGCTTACTAGCTCGGCGTCAGAGCCCAGGACCACGTTCAAAAAGGACAGCGAGGGGTGGTTTCCTCAAAGACCAGTTTTTTAAGGGAGCGAGGGAGAATTCCATGACAATAGTTCAGAGAGAAAAAGAGTGAAGAATTAGACTCGCAACGAAGCCAGACCTCTCTGGAGAAGATCATTGAGGTTGCCACTACAGTAACGAAGAGCCCTCACCGCCAGGTTTGAATACATACACTCACACATTCACACTTGCAGAGATTGTTCCTGGAGATGGAGTGATTGAGGAGAGGATACTTGATATTACACAAAATGAATATTATAGTAACAGAATCTTGAAAAGCACCAGTTTGCTTTTACAATATTACTTTTATTGCTAATCTGTTTTCGGATTATAGGGCTATCTTCAGACATTTACTGAGTGTTATCACCAAAGATGTAACAATTTTGGCAAACTACTTTGGAAGGAAGTAACACGTCTAGGCTGAAGTAGAAACATACAGTAAGTAACATCTTTGACAGTGTGATGGTATTACAATGAAAAAAGAAAAATTAAACAGTATGTAAATAACAATGGAGGAGACAGGATAACCTTTAACACAAAATAGGAATAGAAAGCTTACATAACAGTTTCTATTAATAAACAAAACTAATAAAACAAAATAAAATTAGTACTATACAAAGCTACATCAAGAGGTATGAAACATGGAGAGCGATAACCAAACCAAATAAAAGAAGAGACAATTATCAATGTAATTATAGAATACATAAGGAACTTAAGCAATATCAATAAGATAAACAGAAATGCAGGGAAATGAAGGCATTTGAGGGAACCTACAGTAAATGCAATCTTTGAAAGTGTGGTGGTACTGCATTTTGACATTAACATTATAATCAAAAGAATGGCTATGTAACAGTTTGTATTAAATAAATGAACAAAGTAACATATGAACAATATTTGATGAGACGACTAAAAGGGGTGTTAAACATGGACAATAATTCAAGTACCAGTTAAAAGAAAGCCTTAACTATTGAAACTAAAGCTTAGAAGAAATACAAAGACAACTTTAACAAAACAATAGAACTTAATGAATACAGGAAAACGGGAACATGTAGGAAGAGACAGTGTGGAAAGTAATGAACAACAGAGATGATTATATGAAGTTTACGACAGGGAAGCGTCTTTGCTGAGCGTGTACTGAGTGAGGGTCACAACTACCAGCCAGAGTCCCGTGTGCTTCACCTAGCACAAAAAGGCCATAAACTCAACCTGCTGGAAGCCCTGGAAATTAACAAACATCTTGTTCACAGTCCAGATATAATCCTAAATGACCAGACACAGCTCAACACTTGCCCTCTCCTAAACTTCATATAATCATCTCTGTTGTTCATTACTTCCCACACTGTCTCTTCCTGTATATTCCCATTTTCCTGTATTCACTAAATGCTTTTGTTTTGTTGAAGTTGTCTTTGTATTCCTATTTTGTGTTAAAGGTTTTCCTATCTCCTCCATTGTTATTTATGTACTGTTCATTTTTTATTTTTTTATTACATTACCACCACAGTGTCAAAGATGTTACTTACCGTATGTTTCTACTTCATTCTAGAAGTGTTACTTCTCTTTCAATGTTGTTTGCAAACACTGTAACTTCTTTGGTGATAATACTCAGTAAATATCTGAAGATGGTCTTGTAAGCCGAAAACCGGTTAATAACAAAAGTAATATTGTAGAACAAAAGCAAAACTGGTGCTTTTCATTTATTAAAATGAACATTGTCACCCGACGCGTATTCTGTTATTAAGAGACTACAAGACACAGAAAAACCATCTGTGCAATCTATAAACGAGGTTACCATGAACCATTATACGACAAAAAACTAAAGCGAGCTCAGACAACCCCATTTGAAAGCTACTGCTAGTCACCATGTCGAATGACTATCATTCTACCACAATAATTTGTGGGGAAATAGCAGTCAACATAAGCCAAATGCCCGTAATTGCTCCACAATAGTATCTTTGATAACGGTAGTCATCACGAATGAGCGCTGCATTTGCTGTCGAATAGATTCTGTACCGAAGAGGAGGGCTCTGATCATCGCATATTCTATGCCATCATCATCGGACTCTGACCCGCGTGTTCTTCGGGGTGTGCACTATCATTGTGACCGGTGTTGTACGGATTCCAGTGGCGGGGAGTTAGGCTGTTATTGCCACATACGCAGCGTCCTCGACATTGGACTGTACTGGACTGCAGCGCTAAAGAATGCTATCTCTCTGTACAAACGGATTTCAACTGTAGTACGTAACAAGTTTCCTAAGCACATGTGACGCCTCTAATTAGGTAATTACAGTGATATAGGATCAACAAAGAATATATATCACAAGTAGTGAATTGAAAGTTGAGATTTCTCGGTGACATATAAGCATTTATGAACTACTGTATAAAGGGAAGACGCCATATTATCTATTTCTTATTGTTTGTATTTTTGACCTTGTTTCTTAGCTCTTGTCTTGTGTTACGCTGATGGCTCTGTATGCCATTCGATGTATAGAGGCTTGCTACCTATTCAAGTAACTTGAATTAACGTAAGTCCGCAGCTCGTGGTCTTGCGGTAGCGTTCTCGCTTCCTGCGCACGGGGTCAAGGTTTCGATTCCCGGCAGGGTCAGGGATTTTCCCTGCCTCGAGATGATTCTACGTTGTTGTGTTGTCTTCATCATCATTCATCCCCATTACGGTCGGAGGAAGGCAATGGCAAACCACATGCGCTACGACCTTGCCTAGTCGGCTGTGCGGGTCTCCCGCATCATTCCCTACGCTCCTCGGAGTATGGGACCTCATAAATAACAATTACAAATGTTGAATTTTGAAAAATTGTTCTTGTTGTGAAACAGAAACTTTTTCCTCTCCTTACCATTTGCGTGCTTTGTGTTGATGAAAGCTCGTGTGGTATTTTAATTCAATTCCGAAAATAATTTTAAATTAAACTTCTTTCATTTCTCCTGCTCTACTTTCTGAACAACCTGCATCTAAAGTTATTTGCGAAGTACAATTTCCAGTTAACACAGCACGGTTATCTTTTATTGTTGAAAATTTATCTTTACATAAAACTGCACTAGCAAAAGCTTGCATTAACTTTGGCTTCAGCCTGTCGAAGAAATATTTCGGAATTGAACGAATTCTCAATTTATTTTGAGTCATAAAGAAAAAAATATTTAATATACATACCAGAGATGATTTTAAGTACCATTTAAATATATTTGTGACCTCAGAATAACAGTTTCTAACGTCAGGTGTTTTCACTTCACATAAAGGATATATTTCAGTGCAATTTCCATTATTAAATGTAGAAAGAAATGTTCATAATAATAAAAGCTATTTATTCTTGCTTTGACGATAATTGTTTAGGTGGACACTTTCTCTACTTCCCATAATAAAAGCAGGTAAGGATTATTTTATACTGTATACAAAAACCCTTATGAAGATTTCTGAATGTTGCAAGCAAAGTTTAAAATATTTTTATACACAAGAAGAGACCTTTGAATAATACAACAATAATACGCACAACCCGCAAATGAGGATGCGGAAGCAAGATGTCAAGCGTAAGATCGATTTTTTTTTTAGTAATTACTCTCCTCCTGAACCAAATTTTTGAATTATATTGACTGGACAAATTACAATTTCTGTCGTCCCGTATAATTCTTTCACTCTACGGTTCCCTCTCGTATTATGGAAATTATTTCGTGTCACCCTGTCGCGTCTTCTTGACTGTGTTTTCCTTATGTACGTACGTCGTTCAGCGATCACCTCATGTCCCACGCCCACTACAGGTGCGTCAGAACATACGGTTCCACCGCTATGTCTTACCACCTCATTTTTCTCGTGCAGCCTGGGATCATCTTGAACAACGATTTGGGCAACCGTGGGTAGCTGGTGGTGACACGACTGCTTGGCCTGCACGGTCTCATGACTTGAACCCGCTATGTTACTATCTCTAGGGTCACAAGAAATCCTTGATTTACGAGACCACTGTGGCATCCGAGGATGACCTACTGGCTGGGTTTATGGTTGCGGCGCATACTGGAGGGCAAGAGATTGGTGATCGTGTGTAGTCGTCACATCAGGCCCTACTTGTAAGCGGATCTAAGCTCGAATGACAAGCAGCATTGAACAACGTATGTCCTATTTTGCGGGTAGCGAGGAAACTGTATGTTTCCGGATAGGAGTGCCTATACCAAACTGAACAACCTTGGTCTCCGCTACAAGTCCTCAAAGTCTTTAAAGGGAATGTAGTTACACCGTGTTTACACGAAGATAATTTCTAAGTAGTATTAATATAGAGAACTGAAACATTTCTTCATATTCATTCACATGAATGCCGTTTAAAGTGGTCTAATATTTCGGCCTACTGTAACTATCTTTAATACTGATAGCTTTATAATAAACTTCACGATTACGTTGAATGAGCGTCTGATCTGTGGAAAAGATGCCGTGTTGCCTGTTGCAACTGCAAGAGGTATGCTTAATCTGTGTCATTGTTAGCAAAACTTTACACGTGTTGATTGGACAATGCAGCTCCCAATACCAATAATGAAATACAGTCACTGCAAAATACATTGAGCCCCTTAGGCACTGAATCATCTGGCCCCGTTCAAAAGTGATAATTTTGGTCCCTGTCCACCTAACAAATAAAACAAATTATCTTACCTCTAGAGTAGGGCGATGTATTCTGGTCTCTCACAATTAATATGAATGCTGATAAACGAGAACATTTAAGAAAACTCAGCTTCTTTAAAAAATATATGACCTGGACTGGGAGGCGGTACAGATTATATCGAATTACTAACACAAAGGATTTTTTTTTTTTTTTTTTTTTTTTTTTTGCGATTACGGCTGCCGAACTCCCCGAATGGGACCTCCTGGACAACAATGCCATACGATCATTTCATTTCTTTTCTTAGCAAAATTATATCGCCAGTTAAGCTTGTCTTTTCAAAAACATCTAACAATTTATTTATTTATTTTATCGTGTCTGAGCTACATCTGTAATTAATTAATGCGCTATATATACTAGATTACAGATACAAGTAAATGATAGTTATACATTCATATATACAGTCATGATCTTCACATATTGTAAGTCGTCATTATTGTCTAAAGCAAGGCTCATATCTCTCTCCAGTGTTCGGCACACTTCACTGCAGCGTTGTTGACCAACCACAGGTCTTGGAAAGTGCATGGGGCCACAAAGATGGACAGGTCAGCAGGTGTGTCATGGTTTGTTTTCCTCCACATTGGCAGGGCTCTTCTTCGGCGTATCCCCACTTGATCAGGTTATCCTGTGATCTTCCCATTTGACATCTAAGTCTATTTAGGCTCTTCCAGACTCTCCATTCCAATTGTGATCCAGCAGGAAGTTTTTCTTTAATGTTCCAACTTTTCAGACTGCCTTTATCCAATTTCTGTTTCCACATTGATTCTCTAGTTGTAGACTGACTTTCGGTTAGTGGACGTTCAACTTTTATGAAGTCTTTCCTAGATTTAAGTCTTGCCTCCGCTGGCTGATGTGCTTACAGGGGATGTCTTCTATCTTCGCACTGCCTGCTTCGTTCGGCCATCGCCGATGTTTGCCGTCTGATCTGGGGAGGGGGGGGGGTGCTATTCCAGAACACATATAAAGGAGATCACGCTTTGTAGGCTTCAGGCATCCCGTGATTAATCGACATGAGTCATTCAGTGCTGCGTCTAGCTTCTGAGCATGTGTCGACCTTCTCCATACGGGGCATGCATATTCAGGGGACAAGGAAGGAGCCTCCCAGAAGACTGTACACGTACAGTCGGGCGTCCCCTGGGAAACGGTAAATACCGGCAGATCCTTCCACACACTGAGCTACGTCTAAAACGACATGTATTCAGAATCTAACAATTGAAGTTACATTACTCACCGTTGATTCACAAACAATGATATTTAAACAGCAAGTATCATTAATCCAACGCAAATGCAGATCATCAAATTACACATAGCTCCGTTAACCAATCTTAAAAGCACTACAAAAATAATGTATTTAACTAGTTTCTTTATCAAAATCGTTTACGTACAGTCTAGGGTTACTCAGCACTTATAAATTATCAACCAAATCATCTATACTAATGCGCTAGCAAAAACAGAAATCATAATTATATAACACTTTTACTTTATTTCCATTATTAACAATACTGACGTACCTACATTAATCTAACTCCAGGTGAATTCACACAGTACACCACAGAAACTGCCGACTCCATCGTCTTTCCCTCACAGGCAGCTACCTACAAACGTGCGCCCAGCGCTATCTTACTCCAACAAAACAGTACAATATCTTTGGCTCTGTGGTCGCGCACAGTCAGCGGTCCTCATTATCGAGCCTATCAGAGACATTCATCGTTTATAGTACACTAGCTTCATTTTAATTTATTTATATTCTTATCTTATTCTGGTGCCACATATACAAGTGTGCCCCAGTATACTCCTTTTACAACTTAATACTAATCTAAAAGATCTGTTCATATTCGCCTTTGTGTGCAGAATACGGCAAAGCCAAACTAGCAACTCCGCTTTCCGTACTCGCGAGATGCCAGGTAATTGCTGTATAACAGTTGGATAATTTAGAGGAAGTAGTCATTTTCACTGCGCTATTAGCAGTTGGCTCTATTTCTTTTTGGCTGACTATGAGCACAAACAGAATGAATTTTCTGGTGATACAGTAATGATGGCTTGCATACAAAGGCCTAGGTGTGTATCCAGAATACAGTAAAATGAAAACTATCTTCTCAAAAGAAGATTGGAATGGTACACTACTGACCATTACAATTGCTACACCACGAAGATTACGTGCAACAGACTCGAAACTTAAAGAGCAGGAAGAAGATGCTGTGATATGCAAATGATCAGCTTTGCAGAGCATTCACACAAGGCTGGCGCCGGTGGCGACATCTACAACGTGCTGACATGAGGAAAGTTTCCAACCGATTTCTCACACACAAACAGCAGTTGACCGGCGTTGCCTGGTGAAACGTTGTTGTGATGCCTCGTATAAGTAGGAGAAATGCGTACCATCAGGTTTCCGACTTTGATAAAGGTCGGATTGCAGCCTATCGCGATTGCGGTTTATCGTATCGCGACATTACTGCTCGCTTTGGTCGAGTTCCAATGACTGTTAGCATAATATGGAATCGGTGGGTTCAGGAGGGTAATACGGAACCCCGTGCTGGATCCCAACGGCCTCGTATCACTAGAAATCCAGATGACAGGCTTCTTATCCGCATGGCTGTAACGGATCGTGCAGCCACGTCTCGACCGCTGAGTCAGCAGATGGGGACGTTTTCAAGACAACAACCATCTGCGCGAACAGTTCGACGGCGTTTGCAGCAGCATGGACTATCAGATCGGAGACCATGGTTGCAGCTACGCTTGACGTTGCATCACACACAGGAGCGCCTGTGATGGTGTACTCAACGACGAACCTGGGTGCACGAATGGCAAAACGTCATTTTTTCGGATGAATCCAGGTTCTGCTTACAGAATCATGAAGGTAGCATCCGTGTTTGGCGACGTCGCGGTGAACGCTCATTGGAAGCGTGTATTCGTCATCGCCATACTGGCTTATCACTCGGCGTGATGGTATGGGGTGCATTGGTTACACGTCTCGGGCACTTTGAACAGTGGACCTTACATTTAAGATGTGTTACAACCCGTGGCTCTACCCTTCATTCGATCCCTGCGAAACACTTCATTTCACCAGGATAATGGACGACCGCATGTTGCAGGTCCTGTACGGTCCTTTCTGGATACAGAAAATGTTCGACTGCTGCCCTGGCCAGCACATTCTCCAGATCTCTCAACAATTGGAAACGTCTGGTCAATGGTAGCCGAGCAACTGGCTCGTCACAATACGCCAGTCACTACCCTTAATGAACTGTGGTATCGTGTTGAAGCTGCATGGGCAGCTGTAGCTGTACACGCCATTCAAGCTCTGTTTGACTCAATGCCCAGGCGTATCAAGGCCGTTATTTTGGCCAGAAGTGGTTGTTCTGGGTACTGACTTCTCAGGATCTATGCACCAAAATTGCGTGAAAATATAATCACATGTCAGTTTTAGTACAATATATTTGTCCAATGAATACCCGTTTATCATCTGCATTTCTTCTTGGTGTAGCAATTATAATGGCCAGTAGTGTCCTTTCTGTGTCTAATGTTGGACTTCAGATAGGTTGCAGAGACTTTGCTAAAATATTATGTCCTGAACTGAAAGAAATGTGCACGTCCAACTTCTGTGAACTGACATCATTTCTTTATTCTTCCGTGTTTCTCCTCTCTTGCAGCGAAAAGCCGAAGTGATGAGACATTGTTCTCTCATTCTTGAGGATGGCGATTAAAACCAGGCAACTTTAAATTTTCCATGGTTTCCCTAAATCGCTCAGGGCAAATGCTGGAGTTGAGATCATTGAAAAGAATGCTGCCGATTCGTTCCACACCCTTCCCTTGTCCGAGGTGTCCCAACACCTCGTCATCAACTCTCACCAGGAAATTCTGCGTTGTAGGAATTCGCGGTACTCTCGACCGGTTTGGCAAGTGCCTTGATAAGTGCTGACCTTGAGGTGTGGTACTCAAACAGAGGGCTGTCATTACCAGCTGATAGCGAGCTCATACGGCAGGATCTAACGTAGCTTCTGGTTCATAGGTCGCACACTAATTGCAGTGCAGTATACGTCAACACAGTACATCACTCTACAGCACGCAAGAACGCAAAAGATGATGAAACACTCTGATAGTAGGATACTTACGTTACTTGAGTGAGAACAGGTTTGAAGGCCTTGTGAAGCGTTGTAACTGGTTTTTTATCACCCTGGGAAAACACATGTCACGGCCACCATTAAATTTACAAACTGAAATGTTAATTCACTTATCCACCTAGTAACGATCCAAAACAAAGTTTGTAACAAGTAGAGTACATTGATCGATAATGAATTTACAGATAGCTGCCATTTTGAAAGAAGGTATACCAGTCAACTTGGCCAAAAGGATTTGAATGATTTGTTATTAGTAGTTGATTGAGAGTCGTGCTATATATGTGCAAGAGCGATCATTAAGATATTGCAAGCAGATCATGAGAGCTCTTCATGTGGAGTGCATTCCCTCAGATGTTGTGCTATGATAGTGCTTCCCTTAGACCACTTAAACGAAGGTGTATTGTTTCTCAATCAGTATAAAACCGATCATATGTTGAAAGAATTTTCATGAGGTATGAGAGGATAACCACAAATACATGTAATAAAACAGAGCAACCTCAGCTGCAGAGACTATCATGGAAGTATAACAAGCAAGAAATTTGTTTGCACTACGTGCAACAATTGATAAGTCAATCTTGACGACGCGCATACAAATTGAGCTTCATTATTAAAAAGAATTTAATTAATGTGTGCTGTAGAATGGATTCACATATACTTAAATCAACACAACTATTGCTTTTAGTATTTGATAAATCTACATTGATTAAGTTGAATTTTGAGTGATCTTGTTGTTGTTGTTATTGTGGTCTTAAGTCCTGAGACTGATTTGATGCAGCTCTCCATGCTTCTCTATCCTGTGCAAGCTTCCTCATCTCCCAGTACCTACTGCAACCTACTTCCTTCTGAATCTGCTTAGAGTATTCATCTCTTGGTCTTTCTCTACGATTTTTACCCTCCACGCTGCCCTCCAATACTAAATTGGTGATCCCTTGATGTCTCAGAACATGTCCTACCAACCGATCCCTTCTTCTGGTCAAGTTGTGACACAAACTTCTCTTCTACCCAATCCTATTCAATACTTCCTCATTAGTTATACGATCTACCCATCTAATCTTCAGCATTCTTCTGTAGCACCACATTTCGAAAGCTTCTATTCTCTTCTTGTCCAAACTATTTATCGTCCATGTTTCACTTACATACATGGCTATACTTCATCCAAATACTTTCAGAAATGACTTCCTGACACTTAAATCAACACTCGATGTTAACAAATTTCTCTTCTTCAGAAACGCTTTTCTTGCCATTGCTATATCCTCTCTACTTCGACCATCATCAGCTATTTTGCTCCCCAAATAGTAAAACTCATTTACTACTTTAAGTGTCTCATTTCCTAATCCAATTCCCCCAGCATCACGCGATTTAATTCGACTACATTCCATTATCCTCGTTTTGCTTTGGTTTACGTTCATCTTATACCCTCTTTTCAAGACACTGTCAGTTCCATTCAACTGCTCTTCCTTGTCCTTTGCTCTCTCTGACAGAATTACGATGTCAATGGCAAACCTCAAAGTTTTTATTTCTTCTCCATGGATTTAAATACCTACTCCGAACTTTTCTTTTGTTTCCTTTACTGCTTGCTCAATATAGTGATCGAATAGCATCAGGGAGAGGCTACAACTCTCTCTCACCCCCTTCCCAACCACTACTTCCCTTTCATGTCCCTCGACTCTTATAACTGCTATCTGGTTTCTGTACAAATTGTAAATAGCCTTTCGCTCCCTGTATTTTACCCCTGCCACTTTCAGAATTTGAAAGAGATTATTCCAGTAAACATTGTCAAAAGCTTTTTCTAAGTCTACAAATGCTATAAATGTAGGTTTGCCTTTCCTTAATCTTTCTTCTAAGATAAGCTGTAGGGTCAGTACTGCCTCACGTGTTCCAACATTGCTTCGGAATCCAAACTGATCTTCCCCAATGTTGGCTTCTACCAGTTCTTCCATTCGTCTGTAAAGAATTCGCATTAGTATTTTGCATCTGTGACGTATTAAAATGATAGTTCGGTAATTTTCACATCTGTCAACACCTGCTTTCTTTGGGATTAGAATTACTATATCCTCCTTGAAATCTGAGGGAATTTTGCCAGTCTCATACATCTTGCTCACCAGATGATAGAGTTTTGTTAGGCCTAGCTCTCACAAGGTTGTCAGTAGAATCATCTTATATTTTATTTTTGTTACCAAATTTACCTTGAATTAAAAAAAACATTAGTTTTAAGAGTGAAAACATTTGAAAATATTAAAAACGTATCATGGGATTCAGTTTTATATATTAATTGAAATTCCCATGGTCTGCTTTTCTGGACCAAGACACAATTTTCAAAAATTGCAGGCGATGCTTTTAACGACTGCAGGCGATTATCATAGTCGGATAATGGTCCAAGCCGTGATAGTAGCAACAGCAGCATGTATCCAGCACCGTTTCCAACAGACGGTTTCCACGAACAGTAACCAGAACCGAATACCTACACTTTATTCACAATTACTTTAGAAGTGACACTTCGGTAGGAGCAAGTGGAGGCACGGAGTTGGATTGCCATATCTCGCACTTAACGCACGCTTTATCTTACAATCCATCCAGATCGGTCAAACTCGCAAACTATTCAGTGTACAAATATAGAACTGGTATCAATCTGTTGCGGAAGAGTTGCACAATGTTTTCGCTTCAGATTCATTTACGTCAACAAAAGTTTAAGAAGATACAAACGAAGATTACAAAAATGTATTTCCTAACGTCGTTACCAAATTTTTGGTGCATGAGAAACATTTTTATCGTTCAATTTAGGTAAACAAAATATGCTAACGAAATCTTGAGTATAAATTTTCATTTGCTACAGACCGGAGTTCCTTTAGCGATAATTTGAGATGACTATCCCATGTACATTATTACTGTGGAACTTTATGTTTAACTATATTTGTAGCCACTCACTATGAAACGGCTCGACGGATTTGGAAGAAATTTGGAATGAAATTAGCTTATACCTTGAACTAACACAAAAGATACATTTTAAAAGGGTGTAGTAAAAGACCTTTTTTATTTGAAAAATATAAAGCGAAACGTGAAACAATAATCACTCTTAGCAAAAAAACTATTTACTGTATCTTATTTGCCGGCCGGTGTGGTCCGAGCGGTTCAATGCGCTTCAGTCTGGAACCGCGAGACCGCTACGGTCGCAGGATCTAATCCTGCCTCGAGCATGGATGTGTGTGATATCCTTAGATTAGTTAGGTTTAAGTAGTTCTAAATTCTAGGGGACTGATGACATTATATGTTGAGTCCCATAGTGCTCAGAGCTATTTGAATTTGGTATCTTATTTGTGAAAATGTTTTTATTGTTTAATATGTCGTACATAATATGATTGAACATAACGAATACAGGCTTATACAGATCTAGAAGTATTTAATATATGCTCCCATAAAAACCCGTTGAATTTTAGTCACTGAGCTTCAGGCCCATCTTGGAGCTTCTGAGAAACTTGAAGAGTCACGAAACGGTGTCACTTAAACGCTATAGTACAGAGAGACGTCATGCCTTGCCTTTACATGTAGAACGTAGTAAGTTTTTAGTGAAGTTGGATTTCATTGTGATATACGATCTTATCCGCCGGTAACAGGTACATACGTGAGGGCCAGATGACGTTGTACGTACAAATATAACAAAATTTGCAGTCTGCCGAACTATATATTGCATATTTGCTCTGCGTTGGAGACGCAGGGAACAAGAAAACTTGGTAAGTTACGTACAGAGAATTATTAAAGTAGATTTCAGACTCTCCGTACGCGCCAAGAAAATGATGTTTTCTGTGTTAGACATGTCGCAAACAGTCTTGAAATTATTTACTTCCTTTCTTTGTAATTCGCTTCTCGGTCGCGTAAAAAACTTTTTCCTTGTGTAAACGCATCAGTTGTGATAAACATGTATTCTGTCAGCTTCTCCCATAGTCTCATATCTTGGTGTTTGTCTTCGAATGAGGGCGGTTTGCTGAGGCGCAAGTGACTTGTGCCTCAGTACCTCCAAACAATAACTTCTGTAATGGCACACAAGGAACTGATAGTGAGTTTAAGCATCAACATTTCTTTGTACATAACTGTTTAAACGTGGGTATCAACGCAGGGCGCAGCTAGTGATACATAATGCTCCGGTTGCGCGTCCACAACTACGAGTTTTCATCTTTAGTTTGAGAAACAGATCGACAAGTTTATAATTGACCTTTCATTAATCTTTTTTATCAAAAACTATTATTTATTTCTTACAAAAAAGTATGCCTCTTTAATCTAAAAGAGGACAATTATCGATTCGAAAGAAAGAGGAATACCAATACAAAACACACTGCTCCGTATTGCGAGACTTATACTGTGGGGAAAAAAATCACAGCACCGAAGAGTTGTGCGATATAATTGAAAGTTGGTAGGTGTTTTTATACAATTGAAAGATGATGCCTATTCACACTTCGCGCCAGTCGCATAAGAGCGGCGCTAGTGGGGCCACTGTGACGATGCAGATCAAATCTGCTTCAAATACACGGTGTAGCGGGTTGTTCCTCCAGCGATATTGCAGAAAGACTTGTCAGGTACTTAGCCGCTATACATGACTGCTGGCAGCAGTATAGTCGCAAGAAGATCAATCTCCGGACGGCCAAGTCGAACAACCGAAAGAGAAGATTACTGTGTTCGGCATTGGCTCTAACACCTCGTACTGCATCTGCAGCAGCAATCTGAGCAGCAGTTGGCACCACAGAGACTTAACGAACTGTTGCAAATCGGTTATTTCAAGGACACCTCCGAATCAGACACCCTATGTCGTGTATTCCAGTGACACTAAACCACATCCTTTTGCGACTTTAGTGGTGCCAAGCGAGGTTCATTGGAGAGCAGCATGAATGTCTTTTATGTTTTCTGATGAAATCTGAATCCACATCGATGCCAGTAATGGTGGCCAGGGCATTACTTGCAGTTAACCTGTCTGCAGCCTAGATACACTGAACCTACATCTGTACGAGTACTTAGCGTCTGGATTGTCCTTTCGTATGGTAGCAGGAGCACTCTCGTGGTTATCCCATGCATACTGACTGTAAATCAGTCTGGTCATTCGTCTGGTTGTGCTGTCATTCATGAACAGCATTCCAGGGAGTGCTTTACAACAGGATAACGCTCGTGCACATACCGCTGTTGTAACCCAAACTCGTCTCCTCGACCACCAGTTCTGTCTCCAGTTGGGTACATATGGGTCACCATAGGACGACAAATCCAGGGTCTTCCACAAACAGAATTACCCGTCCCTGTATTGGCCGACCAAGTGCAACAGTCAAGGAACTTCATCCCACAAACTGACATCCGTCACAGTATAACAAAATGCTTGCATTTTTCCATGCTTCCATTCAACATTCTGGAGGTTACACCGGTTATTGATATACCAGCATTTTACATTTGCAATGGCCTATCTCGCGCATACATTTATCTGTGATCTTACAATGTTAATCGTTTAAATACACTCCCGGAAATTGAAATAAGAACACCGTGAATTCATTGTCCCAGGAAGGGGAAACTTTATTGACACATTCCTGGGGTCAGATACATCACATGATCACACTGACAGAACCACAGGCACATAGACACAGGCAACAGAGCATACACAATTTCGGCACTAGTACAGTGTACATTCACCTTTCGCAGCAATCCAGGCTGCTATTCTCCCCTGGAGACGATCGTAGAGATGCTGGATGTAGTCCTGTGGAACGGCTTGCCATGCCATTTCCACCTGGCGCCTCAGTTGGACCAGCGTTCGTGCTGGACGTGCAGACCGCGTGAGACGACGCTTCATCCAGTCCCAAACATGCTCAATGGGGGACAGATCCGGAGATCTAGCTGGCCAGGGTAGTTGACTTACACCTTCTAGAGCACGTTGGGTGGCACGGGATACATGCGGACGTGCATTGTCCTGTTGGAACAGCAAGTTCCCTTTCCGGTCTAGGAATGGTAGAACGATGGGTTCGATGACGGTTTGGATGTACCGTGCACTATTCAGTGTCCTCTCGACGATCACCAGAGGTGTACGGCCAGTGTAGGAGATCGCTCCCCACACCATGATGCTGGGTGTTGGCCCTGTGTGCCTCGGTCGTATGAAGTCCTGATTGTGGCGCTCACCTGCACGGCGCCAAACACGCATACGACCATCATTGGCACCAAGGCAGAAGCGACTCTCATCGCTGAAGACGACACGTCTCCATTCGTCCCTCCATTCACGCCTGTCGCGACACCACTGGAGGCGGGCTGCACGATGTTGGGGCGTGAGCGGAAGACGGCCTAACGGTGTCCGGGACCGTAGCCCAGCTTCATGGAGACGGTTGCGAATGGTCCTCGCCGATACCCCAGCAGCAACAGTGTCCCTAATTTGCTGGGAAGTGGCGGTGCGGTCCCCTACGGCACTGCGTAGGATCCTACGGTCTTGGCGTGCATCCGTGTGTCGCTGCGGTCCGGTCCCAGGTCGACGGGCACGTGCACCTTCCGCCGACCACTGGCGACAACATCGATGTACTGTGGAGACCTCACGCCCCACGTGTTGAGCAATTCGGCGGTACGTCCACCCGGCCTCCCGCAGGCCCACTATACGCCCTCGCTCAAAGTCCGTCAACTGCACATACGGTTCACGTCCACGCTGTCGCGGCATGCTACCAGTGTTAAAGACTGCGATGGAGCTCCGTATGCCACGGCAAACTAGCTGACACTGACGGCGGCGGTGCACAAATGCTGCGCAGCTAGCGCCATTCGACGGCAAACACCGCGGTTCCTGGTGTGTCCGCTGTGCCGTGCGTGTGATCATTGCTTGTACAGCCCTCTCGCAGTGTCTGGAGCAAGTATGGTGGGTCTGACACACCGGTGTCAATGTGTTCTTTTTTCCATTTCCAGGAGTGTATGTTACCTAGACAAATGAATTCCAATATTTCATTACTCTAAATTAATTATTTTTTGGTATTGCGGTTTTTTCCGTCAATATACAGGGTGTTACAGAAAGGTGCGGGCAAGCTTTCAGGAAACATTCCCCACACACAAAGAAAGAAAATATGTTATGTGGACATGTGTCCGGAAACGCTTACTTTTCATGTTAAAGCTCATTTTATTACTTCTCTTTAAATCACATTAATCATGGCATGGAAACACACAGCAACAGAACGTACCGGCGTGACTTCAAACACTTCGTTACAGGAAATGTTCAAAATGTCCTCCGTTAGCGAGGATACATGCATCCAGCCTCCGTCGCATGGAATCCCTGATGCGCTGATGCAGCCCTGGAGAATGGCGTATTGTATCACAGCCGTCCACAATACGAGCACGAAGAGTCTATACAGTTGGTACCGGGGTTGCGTAGACAAGAGCTTTCAAATGCCCCCATAAATAAAAGTCAAGAGGGTTGAGATCAGGAGAGCGCGGAGGCCATGGAATTGGTCCGTCTCTACCTATCCATCGGTCACTGAATCTGTTGTTGAGAAGCGTACGAACACTCCGACTGAAATGTGCAGGAGCTACATCGTGCATGAACCACATGTTGTGTCGTACTTGTAAAGGCGCATGTTCTAGCAACACAGGTAGAGTATCCCGTATGAAATCATGATAACGTGCTCCATTGAGCTTAGGTGGAAGAACATGGGGCCCAATCAAGACATCACCAACAATGCCTGCCCAAACGTTCACATAAAATCTGTGTTGATGACGTGATTGCACAACTGCGTGCGGATTGCCGTGAGCCCACACATGTTGATGGTGAAAATTTACAATTTGATCACGTTGGAATGAAGCCTCATTCTTAAAGAGAACATTTGCACTGAAATGAGGATTGACACATTGTTGGATGAACCATTCGCAGAAGTGTACCCGTGGAGGCCAATCAGCTGCTGATAGTGCCTGCACACGCTGTACATCGTACAGAAACAACTTGTTCTCCCATAGCACTCTCTGACGCTGACATTAGGGTTATCGTCAACTGCACGAAGAATTGCCTCGTCCATTGCAGGTGTTCTCGTCGTTGTAGGTCTTCCCCAGTCGCGAGTCATAGGCTGAAATGTTGCGTGCTCCCTAAGACGCCGGTCAATTGCTTCGAACGTCTTCCTGTCGGGACACCTTCGTTCTGGAAACCTGTTTCGATACAAACGTACCGCGCCACTGCTGTTGCCCCGTGCTAATCCATACATCAAATTGACATCTGCCAACTCTGCATCTGTAAACATTGCACTGACTGCGAAACTACGTTCGTGATGAACACTAACCTGTTGATGCTACGTACTGATGTGCTTGATGCTAGTACTGTAGGGCAATGAGTCGCATGTCAACACAAGCACCGAAGTCAACATTACCTTTCTTCAATTGGGCCAACTGGCGGTGAATCGAGGAAGTACAGTACATACTGACGAAACTAAAATGAGCTCTGACATGGAAATTAAGCGTTTCCGGACACAGGTCCACACAGCATCTTTTTTTTTTTTATTTGTGTGTGAGGAATGTTTCCTTACAGTTTGGCCGTACCTTTTGGTAACACCCTGCATAATGGAAGAAGTGACAGAGATTTATTCAGCTTGTAAAGGCAGTTCCTAGGACGAACTTCATTCCGATACATTTTTTAATAATAGCCCTCTTATTAATTCTTATTAATAATGCAGACTTACGAAAAGAACTTCGCTATGAAGGTACTTAAACAATCTGGTTACATTCAAGAAAGAGTTTGGGGATTAAGTATATACAGAGATAGAACGCACACACCAAACCTTCAGAAGAATCCAAAGCGAATTTCGAACCAGCATGCACATACGGGCAACAACGGCTGGAGGGACTGACGACATGCCGATCAAGTGTCCTATAGTCATAAATCACTTTTCGTACCGGTTTGTAGGCAGCTGGTGGCCATTGTGAGTGACCCTAAAGCCGAGTCCCAGCACCTGTACGTTATAATTTCCTCTAATGAATTTTCTAATATAAATCCATTATGCTCCTTTCCTCCATGATGAACTGCGAATGACTGACTAATTTCTTCCCGTCTTTAGAGGTCTTAACAGCTTGAAGAGTGCTTCAATTGCAGACAGAGTATGTTTTATTATTGTTGCCAAGTAAGCATTTAATTTGGGCTTCTATCAGTTCTGTTGCCTTCAATTGGCGACGATAAGGCCGTTTCAGCCTAACAGCTGTCGACGAGAAGGCGACAACTGTCAATTTCGGATGTGGGGAAAAGTGATTTATTGGAAAGATAATGGTTCCGTAATCTCCATCATTTTAAGATTATCAGTTATTTAGCCGCCTTGAAGCTGAAGCGTCCTGTCAACAGTAACTGAATGTATTGGAGCATGATTAAGAACATACTGAAGTCGGTATAACCACGTAACGCACAAAACCATGTCTCTTCGTCGACCCTGTACACTAGTTCCTTTGCCAAGGACGCCGCGTCAACTTTTGCACGAAATAAAATATGCCGAACTTGCTTGTGACATATTTGAGAACCACACAACGTGCAGGAGCTAATAATAATCACAGATAAAATGCTGACCTCGCAACTGTAAGAAACGTAAACAAAATCTCAGCGCGTAACAAATGATGCCATATGACAGAAAGCCGCCTGAAACTGAAGCATATTCACGCAAATACTGCATTTTCAGCCGTCAGTCGTACACTAATTTTGGAAGAGTATAATTGATATATAAGGCAGTAAGGCTAAAGTTCATTACACAACTGAGCTTCTCTTGTTTCCAGTAATGTCCATCAAACATCTCCATGGCTTCTGTCTGAATCGAATTGGGAAACTGGAAGCTGGTACGTTTTGTTCTGACGATCAAACTGTTTAAATATTGCTGCATCTGACGTCATCACTACGAAATGTTACATTTGTGAATTACGCGTAGCTACCTAGTTTATTTTCAGTGACATTCTATTTATTTTAACATACGTTTCTGATTAGACACAGGTCAGATGCAGCCATGTAATTTATGAAGTTAATAGTGTCTACTAGTACGTTGACGGAAAAAAATTATGAACAGGTCATTCAAATAGAATGTACCTATGCCGTACAGGACTGATTGTCACACAAATAAAAGACCCAAATATAAAGATTGCAAATAAAACAAAATGGCCCATTTGGATACGAAACTGTTTGCAGTGGCACATTAATATGTGATTTCTCGAAAGCTAGAAATGCGCCCTTAGGCTGTGACAAGATGAAAAAGAAATCGATCTGCTCATTGGTAGGGCATATGGATTTTGCAAAAACATGTTCTTAGACTCACTGGATAACACTGCGTACGAAGTCTGACAAAAAGTGAAAGTGAATGAAGCTGCACGCTAAGTAGTGAATTAGATGGTAACCGTGAAAACACCCTTTCACTTTGATATGACTTATTGTATCTGCTCCATTTAAGTATTTGAACTCGATTTTCTTCCCAAGGCACAACAGTTTAGGAGTAGGAAGTCTTACTATAATCTATTTTCTGTAGCAATTAACAGCGCATAGTTTGATACTTTTGGAGATCTTTATATTGTTAGGCTCAGCGTAGCTAGTAGAGCTTAACCGCTTAAATAAATTGGATAGTTGAAATTTACTTAAGCATTAGTTTATTGTTTAGTTTTCTCCAAAACATAAACCTGTAATGAGACCAATCGTCACTTACTCCTAATCTTCGTTTGCATTCACTTACGTAAACATTTGCGAGAATGTACGTCGTCACTTGTAAAATATTTGCGATAGATGGATGAAATTTAATCATAGCTGTAATGTTAATTTAGCTCTTAGTAAAGTAACCATAACAAAACTGTCTGCCTAGCGAATCTGTTTACAGTATAACTATTGCTGATAAAAGTTGTAGGTTCAAATGGCTCTGAGCACTATGGGACTTAACATCTGAGGTCCTCACTGCCCTAGAACTTAGAACTACTTAAACCTAACTAACCTAAGGACATCACACACATCCATGCCCGAGGCAGGATTCGAACCTGCGCCCGTAGCGGTCGCACGGTTCCAGACTGAAGCGCCTAGAACCGCTCGGCCACTCCGGCCGGCCTATTTGTAGGTCATGAATTTCTTGTTAATTAATACAAATTCATTTCGTTGGAAAGTAATTATTCTTGGTATAAGTATTTTCTACACAACGAACAGGTGAGAAGTAGTACTCTCAGCACAAATTCCCGAGTGCTAAAATTTCTCCTCCTGAGTCTGCCAAGTGCCTCTCAGAGCCATACTCACATTATCTGTCGTCAACAATCAACAATGCTTCCGTTTTGCCGGCCGCGGTGGTCTCGCGGTTCTGGCGCGCAGTCCGGAACCGTGCGACTGCTACGGTCGCAGTTTCAAATCCTGCCTCGGGCATGGATGTGTGTGATGTCCTTAGGTTAGTTAGGTTTAAGTAGTTCTAAGTTCTAGGGGACTAATGACCACAGCAGTTGAGTTCCATAGTGCTCAGATCCATTTTCTTTTTTTTTTTTTGCTTCCGTTTTCCGCGAGGAGGAATAACACTTTGACTTTTAAAGGAGTATCAGTCGGGTAGACAAGTTCGAATCCTGCCTCGGGCATGGATGTGTGTGATGGCCTTAGATTATTTAGGTTTAAGTAATTCTAAGTTCTAGGATACTGATGACCTCAGATGTTAAGTCCCATAGTGCTCAGAGACATTTGAACCATTTTAAAACAGTCTCGTCTGCGAAATCCATATCCTTCAGACGTTCATGGAGCACTCATTGGACCTCTCGTCTCCACTCCACTGTGACTCTTCTCATAACCGAGTCAAGGATTAGCAGGGAGAGCGTAGGTGGCTCAGGTTGTTACCTCTACTGAATGGGTGGGACTTCCATTGCAGCCAACATCAGATCTTTGACGATGTTTAGAATCTTCTGTGGTATGGTATACAACAGAAGATTCCGCAACACCTGCCACAGCTATTGATGTTTCACAGACTCGAAAGCCTTTTCAGAACCAATAAGTGCCAGGTACATGGTTGCCTGGAATTCTTTGCTTCCCTCTTATTTGATCTTACAAGTATAAACAAGATCAACCCAAATGCGTTCTGCCCGAAACCCAGACTGTTCTTTACATAGGAGATTTTCAACTGAATCTTCAATCCTGGTGAGGATTTTACTGAGCCCTGACAGCAATGAAATACCACGATAGTTGTTACAATACGACAAATTTCCTTTTTTTCTTTTGGTAGCTTTACCACCGGTCAAATTTTCCCTCCTTTCGGGATTTCTCTTCGAGTTTATACGTTTCAGCAAGGAGTGTAACATTTTAATGGTATTTTCGATATCTGCTACTACTAACTCTGACGCAACATTTTCTAGACCTGGAGCCTTTGTTGTTTACTACAATTACGCGGAGTTAATGATTTGGTTTATATAGTAACAAACCTACCAATTTCTGTTGCATTTCATGCGATGGACCGGGAACTGAAAGAGAAATAGGTGCCGTGGTGCTCTAAGACTATCGCATCACAATGGAGGATTTTGTGGAAGATGTGAAAATCCGCCATGAATAAGTTTTAAATACCTTGCATGCTTTTTTGGCCGTGACAAATGACACCGCAGCGAGTGCTCATAGCCATTCAAAAACCCCGGCGAACTGAAGCAGCGGCGGAAATGTTACGACAGCCTCAGGAGAAGTCGTATTCCTTCTTTAGCTGCCTACCGCGGACGAGTTCTCGGTATAACAGGATGATAGCGACAAAAAAATACACAGCAATTAGTGGTAGCATGTGGATGCACCAGATCCACCCACTAAGGCGATGATGAATGTTTTTCGGGACTTCCATGTGGCGATGCTATCTAAGTATGCTCGTAATACGGACACTTAATAGAGCACACTACTGAAATAGCCTGATGATCGTTGGAAAAAAATGTGTCCCGTTGAAGAATGAATGTGTGGAGGATTACTGATACCATCAGCCAAGTTTTCTGGCCGTAAATTGATTTCTTTCCAGAAATTAAATTACAAATTTTACGACCATCCATTCATCTTGGGTTCGTGTGTTGACAGAGTAGGAACGTTCTTTTTCTTGATTTCTGTAAGAAAGTAGCAACGCCTAAACACTGTACCGATTTTCAAAATGTCAGAGCAGGGACACTAATGTGCTGGCTACGTGTGCACATAACCACAGAGGGCCGCCCTCCGAGCCCCATTTTGCTATGGACCTGAGACGATATCACTTCTTTGCCGCCATGTTCATCTGACATGAACTGGATTCCTTCACCATGGAACCAGTTCTCTGTAAATTGAGATCTGTAGCGGCTAAGTCGCGTTGCGATAGTATGCTCTTACCGACTTCACCTGCCGTTATTAAGCGACATGCAGTCGGAATCGGGCATTTACCGATGCCGATGTGATAAGCGTTGTCGCGGTTAACGCCCTTTTGTGTCCGTATCCTGTAACTGTCACGCCCAACCACGATCTCTCTTGTTAGTTACTGCCGGTGGTACATCTCATTCCACCCAGTGCAGCTTTCCATTGAGTAGACGATTTATTATTTTTTGCTGTATTCTCTTTCTTATGTTGTTAACATTCTCTAGTGAATAACAGACACTACTGACGAGTTATCAAGAATTGTGAGGTGATGTCTCCCCATTCCGTGGCTAGGCTATGTCGCATTTAATCTGTCCTTGATGATCAGTATACATAGATTACAGGAACTGCTCGTCTGTTATTTTTCTTTTTTTTTTTTAACTTTTAAGCCTCGCGGTATTAGCCGAGCGATCTGTGGCGCTGCAGTCATGGACTGTGTGGCTGGTCCCGGCGGAGGTTCGACTCCTCCCTCAGGCATGGGTGTGTGTGTTTGTCCTTAGGATAATTTAGGTTAAATAGTGTGTAAGCTTAGGGACTGATGACCTTTGCATAAGATTTCACATACATTTGAACAATTCACTTTTAAAGGCAAGGAAAGCATGTATGTAGAAGAGGAATTTGTTAACATCGAGTTTAGATTCATGTGTCGGGAAGTTGCTTCTGAAAGTATTTGTATGGAGTGTAACCATATATGGAAGTGAAACGGGGACGATAAATACACTCCTGGAAATGGAAAAAAGAACACATCGACACCGGTGTGTCAGACCCACCATACTTGCTCCGGACACTGCGAGAGCAATGATCACACGCACGGCACAGCGGACACACCAGGAACCGCGGTGTTGGCCGTCGAATGGCGCTAGCTGCGCAGCATTTGTGCACCGCCGCCGTCAGTGTCAGCCAGTTTGCCGTGGCATACAGAGCTCCATCGCAGTCTTTAACACTGGTAGCATGCCGCGACAGCGTGGACGTGAACCGTATGTGCAGTTGACGGACTTTGAGCGAGGGCGTATAGTGGGCATGCGGGAGGCCGGGTGGACGTACCGCCGAATTGCTCAACACGTGGGGCGTGAGGTCTCCACAGTACATCGATGTTGTTGCCAATGGTCGACGGAAGGTGCACGTGCCCGTCGACCTGGGACCGGACCGCAGCGACGCACGGATGCACGCCAAGACCGTAGGATCCTACGCAGTACCGTAGGGGACCGCACCGCCACTTCCCAGCAAATTAGGGACACTGTTGCTCCTGGGGTATCGGCGAGGACCATTCGCAACCGTCTCCATGAAGCTGGGCTACGGTCCCGGACACCGTTAGGCCGTCTTCCGCTCACGCCCCAACATCGTGCAGCCCGCCTCCAGTGGTGTTGCGACAGGCGTGAATGGAGGGACGAATGGAGACGTGTCGTCTTCAGCGATGAGAGTCGCTTCTGCCTTGGTGCCAATGATGGTCGTATGCGTGTTTGGCGCCGTGCAGGTGAGCGCCACAATCAGGACTTCATACGACCGAGGCACACAGGGCCAACACCCAGCATCACGGTGTGGGGAGCGATCTCCTACACTGGCCGTACACCTCTGGCGATCGTCGAGAGGACACTGAATAGTGCACGGTACATCCAAACCGTCATCGAACCCATCGTTCTACCATTCCTAGACCGGCAAGGGAACTTGCTGTTCCAACAGGACAATGCACGTCCGCATGTATCCCGTGCCACCCAACGTGCTCTAGAAGGTGTAAGTCAGCTACCCTGGCCAGCAAGATCTCCGGATCTGTCGCCCATTGAGCATGTTTGGGACTGGATGAAGCGTCGTCTCACGCGGTCTGCACGTCCAGCACGAACGCTGGTCCAACTGAGGCGCCAGGTGGAAATGACATGGCAAGCCGTTCCACAGGACTACATCCAGCATCTCTACGATCGTCTCCATGGGAGAACAGCAGCCTGCATTGCTGCAAAAGGTGGATATACACTGTACTAGTGCCGACATTGTGCATGCTCTGTTGCCTGTGTCTATGTGCCTATGGTTCTGTCAGTGTGATCATGTGATGTATCTGACCCCAGGAATGTGTCAATAAAGTTTCCCCTTCCTGGGACAATGAATTCACGGTGTTCTTATTTCAATTTCCAGGAGTGTAGTTTGGACGGGAAGAGAATAGAAGCTTTCGAAATGTGGTGCTATAGAAGAATTCTGAAGATTAGATGGGTAGATCACATAACTAATGAGGAGGTATTGAACAGAATTGGGGAGAAGAGGAGTTTGTCGCACAACTTGACAAGAAGAAGGGATCAGTTGGTTGGACATGTTCTGAGGCATTAATGGATCACCAATTTAGTATTGGAGGGTAGCGTGGAGGGTAAAAATCGTAGAGGGAAAGCAAGAGATGAATACTCTAAGCAGATTCAGAAGGAAGTAGGTTGCAGTAGGTACTGGGAGATGAAAAAGCTTGCACAGGTTAGAGAAGCACGGAGAGCTGCATCAAACCAGTCTCAGGACTTAAGACCACAACAACAGCAACAACTTTTAACCTTTCCCTTTTCGAAATCATTTATACGGGCGACAGGAACACGTGTAACACAGAAAGAAGTCCGATGTGTTCATGGTCAGAGGACATAATATTTGCCAATAGGTATTATTTTGTCCACCAAAGGTTAAAGTTCTAGGTTTGAAAAGCTAGTGCGACCATAACCGGGGGCAAAGGGAGGGGGAGGAATTGGGGGGCACGCAGGAGAGGGTGTGGTCACCTATGCCTAGCACTTGTAGAAAAAAGAGTGTAGTCAGCTTTTCTTCTTTCGAGAAAATGATTTAAAAGTCGGTGTTAAGTATGTTTTTAACACTTTCGGAATTGGAACTTCTTTGTGGCTTCATGAGAGGATTGCCCAGGAAGTAATGTACCGTATTTTTTTCTCAACAATTCCTTATTGAACATAATGAGAATTACACTCACGAAAGAATGGTGTTTTATCTACACAATTTTTCCACATAATATTCAACCCATTCTATGGCCTTCCTCCAGTGCGAAACAAGGGCGTGTATGACCTGTCGGTACCAATTTTTTTCCTGGTAGCGGAGCCAGTGCCTCACTGTGTGAATCATCCTCATCGGCCTCAAAATGCCTTCCTCGAAAGGCAGCCTTTAATGGCCCAAAAAAGTGGGAGTCCGAGAGGGCTAGGTCAAATGCGTCAGGTGTGGTCTCCAGTACCGTTGTAAATCGTTGAGTTCCACCGAATCGCCTTTGACGAAGTCACCCTCCGTGCCGAACGACTAACTTTTCTTCTGTCTACGGCAGATGCCCCATAGACATTGCACTAGTGTTTGTGAATATTCCCCACAGTTTCGTTCTCTGCAGTGAGAAATTCAATGATAACCCATTGCCTGTAACGTACAACACCTACAGACGCCATTTTGAAACAGTTCTGCAGCTACGCTTTCTGTCGGAAATGACGGAAACTTAGCGCGCTCGCTCAGGAGACTTCAAATATACTGAGCGATCAGAAACTCAGTATAAATTTGAAAACTGAATAAATCACGGAATAATGTAGACAGAGAGGTACAAATTTACACACATGCTTGGAATGACGTGGGGTTTTATTAGAACCAAAAAAACTACAAAAGTTCAAACAAAAATGTCCGACAGATGGCGCTTCATCTGATCAGAATAGCAATAATTAGCATAACAAAGTAAGACAAAGCAAAGATGATGTTTTTCACAGGAAATGCTCAATATGACGACCATCATTCCTCAATAATAGCTGTAGTCCAGAAATAATGTTGTGGACAGCACAGTAAAGCATGTCCGGAGTTATGGTGAGGCATTGGCGTCGGATGTTGTCTTTCAGCATCCCTAGAGATGTCGGACGATTACGATACACTTGCGACTTCAGGTAACGCCAAAGCCAAAAATAGCACGGACTGAGGCCTGGGAATATGGGAGGCCAAACATGACGAAAGTGGCGACTGAGCACACGATCATCACCAAACGACGCGCGCAAGAGTTCTTTCACGCGTCTAGCGATATCCTGCATAAACATCGTACGTTCCAGCAGGTGTTTATCAGGCCGGCTGGGGATGATGCGATTCTGTAACATACCGATGTGCCTCCCACCCGTCACGGTAGCAGTTCCAAAACCAGAATCACGCATTTCCCCGAAGAAAAAAGGTCCGATAACGGTAGATGTGGTAAATACAACCAATACCGTGACTTTCTCGTCGTGCAATGGAGTTTCCACGACAGTTCAAGGATTTTCGGTAGCCCAAATTCTGCAGTTGTGGGCGTTGATAGACCCTCGGAGCGTGAAATGAGCTTCGTTGGTCCACAAGACGTTTCTCAACAAATCGTCATCTTCCGCCATCTTTAGAAACGCCCACACCGCAAATGCTCTCCGCTTCATTAAATCGCTAGGTAACAGTTCATGATGCCGAAGGATTTTGTACCGATAGCATCGGAGGGTACGCCTAACTACCAACCAAACAGTAGTGTATGGAACGTCGGTGCGACGTGCGACTGCACGAGAGCAGACTTACCCGTGGATAGAAGTCTACAGTCTCCATTTCTTCCTGAACTGTCTCAGCAGCATTACGCCTTGTACTCGCTCAGCCACTACGGGGTCTATCGTCTTAATAACCCGTGGCTTCGAACTTTGAAATCATTCTCGCCGCAGCTGCGTTTGTCAACGGAGCTTTACCCGTTCGAATCCCCTTCTATGGCGGTAGTATCGTAACGCTGAACTAGCACATTCCCCATTCTAATAATACAGCTTCACTAAAAGCGCCTAATCAGGTAACATCAACATGCTGCGGCTGCTGGCGCATCTGATTCTCTCTCTCATTACAGCTCCTGTTATGTACGATTGTCATGCGCAGTCACTGACGTTTTGCTGTCCAGAGCCATCTGTCGGACATTTTGTGAACTTTGTTTTTTTTTTTTTTGTTCTAATAAAATCCCATGTCATTCCAAGCATGTGTGTCAATTTTTACTTCCCTATCTACATTATTCCGTGGTTTATTAAGTTTTCAAATTTATGCTGACTTTTTGATCACTCGGTATATACGTAACGTTTCGCATTTGTAGCATTATTTTCAGCTAAAAAAATGCGGTGCATTACTTTCTAGGAAACCCTCGCACAATTCGTCATTCGTCTTCCAACGTATTAAAAATACTGCATACGCCCAAGTCTGGCACGCCCCTTCCTCGGTCCTCCTCCCGTATGGGCGCCCTTGTTGAAAAGTATCGCAAACTAGTTCTCTACTAATGAGAGCCAAATGGTTCAAATGGCTCTGAGCTCTATGGGACTTAAATGATGACTAACTGAAACTCTCAGCTGCCGACTGGTGTTGTTGATATATCTCGATGTGGACAGCTGAAAATGTGTGCCCCGACCGGGACTCGAACCCGGGACCTCCTGCTTACATGGCAGACGCTCTATCCGAGCCACCGAGGACACAGATGAACAGCGCGACTGCATTACATATGTAGAATTGTGGACGGTTGGGAATGTGAGTCTCACGGGAAGCGCGCAAGGGATAAGTCCCTGCAGTCGCGCTATTCATCTGTGTCCTCGGGAGCTCAGATGGATAGAGCGTCTGCAATGTAAGCAAGAGATCCCATGTTCGAGTCCCGGTCGGGGCACACATTTTCAGCTGTCCACATCGAGGTATATCAACAACACCTGTCGGCAGCTGCGGGTTTCAGTTAGTCATCATTTATTCCAGGCAAAAGTTGCACGGTCATCGACAGTATTCTATTCTTTCTAGAACAGTTACTGTCTTCAAATAACTATGGGACTTAACCACTGAGGTCATCAATCCCCTAGAAATTAGAACTACTTAAACCTAACTAACCTAAGGACATCACACACAGCCATGCCCGAGGCAGGATTCGAACCTGCGACCGCAGCGGTCGCGTGGTTCCAAACTGTAGCGCCTAGAACCGCTCGGCCACTCCTATCGGCTAATGAGAGCAATTTCGTTCTTCATCGTGTCGGATCTCATACGATGAAGAAGATATTGTGCTCACGTATTGATAGCAGTATTACACTCATCATTGTGCGAGCGGTCGGCGTTCCAGTATGAACAAGGAGAAGGTGAACGGATGACAAAAGGCTCAGTGCACACGTCGACAACGGAGGGACGTGCGCCGCCGACCCTTTCACCTGCCCGGTTCCGCTCAGGCCGCCAGCGGACGGGTCACGGGATGGCTTTGGCTCCATTTGGCGACCTTCCACTTTAGTGCCCCTCTCCCCCGCCGCCATCACTCCACCGACCCCACCACGGATGCGGCCTAGAGTGCCCTCAAAGCCGGGCGGACACGTCACCTCCGCAGCACGCACGTCCGGCGCGACGCGCGCGCTCCCCGCGGCCGCCACTTTAACTATTCGCCGTGAAACCACAAAGGACGCCAATTACCTTACCTCACCCCTTCCAATTTCGCCCGACTTTCCCTCGCGCTCCTTCCTTGTCGCGTCTTTTCTCAGCCGCCGCGCTCGGACTTTAGGGTAAGCCTTTTCCGTCCGTTTTGTCGCTCGCCACATCATTTCCTCCCTCCTCCCTCAAGAAACCGACCTCACGAGACCCTTTCTTACTCTTCCTTTCTCCTTCCTCTCATTCGCCTTCCTCGAGGACGCTAGAAATAAAAACCTGGAAATAACCGTCGAAGCTTGCCGCGGAGAAAAACGGGAGAGATCGAACTCGGATGAAGGGTTTATATTCTGCCGAACATTTCCCAATTACTCCTGCAGACCCGAGATTACTCTGCGGAAACTTCCGGAGGGACCAAAGACGGTAAACGATGGGGGACGCTTTGGGGAACCGAGAGGAAAATTCGCCATCTTTCCGTAGTCTGCTACACTTTTTGTCATTTTTAACACTCTCATCTCAACGGCGTATCAAAGACACTATGGAAGAATTGATTGATTTTGGATCTTCTTCCATTTACGTCTGGTTATTTATCGTCACAGATCTACTTCTAAGAGGCCCTCAAGTAAACGCAGCTCCCTATCTCCCAATTTTTCGATATTGAATCGTTTTAAATAAGTGAGCCATTCCTTGGATGGTCCATACAACGTGCCCCGGTGGTTTCACGTCACCACAGTTCCAAAGTTGGAGTCTATTCCACCAGTACTACTAACAAGAAATGTCGTATGGTACTACTGTACAAGTATCATGACGATAGATTCACACGTTTCAAGCGGGATGTTTTCTTCTGCAACATTAGTTTTTCTTTTCCTGCATTAAAAGTTTTGTCTCTGTAATATAACTCGTTTAAACAAACAAACATTACCTGCGCTCGCAATTAAGAACGCCTGCTGCAAGTAAGCGAGCTTTCGAGGGAGCAGACCGTAGATTAAAGTAGTACGATTATTAGTATCAAACATTATAATAATAAAACATAATGTCTTCTTGCACATTACTATCATTACCCAAGGAACCACCACTCTTACACCAAAAATATACAGATTTGGAACTTTCAAGTTTACGACAAACACGACTTCTTAAAACCAATGGCTCATCACTAGACAGATAACTTCCTCCATAGGCGTTATTAGATTGATGTAAAATATTAAAAGTATTCCACGCAATCACATCACGAGTTGGAAAGGAATCCAGAGAACTCTTCTTAGCATCACTAGAACGAACGAAGGCAATAGTAATCCCACCATTACCCGTTCCTTGCACAGACATAGCCAAACTAAATCTTGCAACAAAACCCATCGCCCGGTGGGCACCAGAAAGTATAGAAGCCTCGTCGGTAGCTTTAGGAGAAAGACTGATGCTGTTACATACTTCGAAAACTGAGGGCCTAAGACGCCTCGTAACATAACGGCGGCGAGGCATCGTGCGGCTGCTCGTGCGGCTGCAGGCTGAATGACGTCATCTTCCAAAATCACGCTATTTATAGCCCTGCCACGCCCTGATGACGTCATCTTGATTTTTGTCCGGATCGCGGGTAGTAAGCATAGTAGCCGGGCAAAGTGCCAACAGCTGCAACTTGATTTTAGCCCGTCTAGATACTGAGGTCAACCCAGCGGTGCCTCACACATAGAGCATCCCAGAGTGCCCCTGAGAGCTACAACACCAAGAAGAATCGCTTCTCGGCTTTTGGCAAGATCAATGTGTAGTTTTTTTGTTGTTTAAAAAAAATGTCACAGGTTATGATTTTTAACCACTGCGCTCGCACGATATGTACACGAGGTAGACATGGTGAACTGATCTAAAGTAATGATGTATGTAATCACTTGGGCTGAATCCAGAGAACTCTTCTTAGCATCACTAGAACGAACGAAGGCAATAGTAATCCCACCATTACCCGTTTTAATAAACAGCAAGGCAACGATAAAGAAGTTTTTCATAAGCTTTCTTACGTATATCAATGTATTGATGGCGGCTGCCGCACAGAGCATCCAAAAATACAAGAGGTACGTATTCACCGATAGGAATATCATGTATTTCTGCATCTTGAGACTTCGTGAGATGTTGAAAATTTAACCAAAAGCTGATGATCAGGAGCTGAAGGTCAGCTTCGTGGGCATATGCAAAAGAGGACCTGCAACAGGCCGGTCGGAGTGGTCGAGCGGTTCTAGGCGCTACATCTGGAAACGCGCGACCGTTACGGTCGCAGGTTCGAATCCTGCCTCGGGCATGGATGTGTATGAAGTTTAGGTTAGTTAGGTTTACGTAGTACTAAGGTCTAGGGAACTGATAACCTCAGAAGTTAAGTCCCATAGTGCTCACAGCCATTTGAACCTGCAACAGTAACGAAATACTTGAGAAAAATTCATACATATGTTTAGAAGACTTTAGAGATTGAACCACAGATGTTGTAAAGAACGACTGTGGCATTAAATATTCGTCAAATTGCTCCTGCGGTGAGGAAAAGTTTTTAAATCACACCTGGTCTTGGGTGTAAATAAAGTCCTTAGATAGATTAATAAAGAAAACGATCGACAGTTTGAACTGCGATCTCGCAACTTGCCAGGGAACACTTTATTTCCACAGACGTAACAGTGATGTTAATGTACGATGTAGGACACTCTGTAATGGAATTGTGTATCTTGACTGCGATATACAAGTAAAACAAAATAACTGATGATATGATATTTTGAGTAACTTTGCAAGGCTTTGCGTAGCCTTCACAAGTTGTAATAATAATAACTGTATACAAGAAACATGCCCATAAGGGGTTTCATTTCCAACACCATAAAACTAAATCAAAGCTGGACATAATCGTCTCATGGGAGTTATTCACGATCCTCACCTACACAAAACTGCCGAAATTTTTCAGTCTTCAGATCGCTTGTTTTCATTTTCAAATTGCCAGTTCTAGGCAATTTCGTCTATTTTTCTTTAAACAAAGAAAGAAATCACTACTGGGTCCTAATCTTATTTTCAATGTTAAAAAGTGTTTAAGCTAGTTATAATGCAAAAGTTTTATAACATAACATAAGAAGTAATTACAGATTAATAGGTCTTAAATTGTTCATTGCTACATATTAAAAACATACCCGCATGCCGTCGTCTTATACTATGATTTTAAATGAAATTTAATGCTTGCAAACGTCTGCAGCATTAAGGAATGCTTTCAATCCAAAGAAATGTTTTTAATCTATCAAAATAATTCCTATATAAAAATGTCCGTAAGCGTTGTGTATAAAGGCAATGACCAGAAATTTGAAGCTTTAATTCTGATTGGTGTATACTGCGTACACCATAATAGAATGCCCTTTATACCGATTGAAATACTTTGTTGAAATAATTAATGCAAAAACATCCCAAGGCATTATACACACGACATCAACAATGATTTGCAAAGCTTTACAAATATATTTTTATGATAAGGAAACACTTGAGTAACTTTAAAAAAGCTGTAAAAATCATATTTCCATAGGATGATCGTAGAGGGAACCTCATATGTGTCGGACCAAAAACAGTAACACATTGAAATTACCCTCATTTTGTCAAATTCACCACTGGCAGTACGCTGTAGGTCGCCATTGCTGATGTTTGGTAGAGCGTCATACCCCAGTCCAAACTAAGACTAAAATATATCCTTAAAATTTTGGTAATAATTACTATACATAAAATCACTTTTTTCATATAGTATTTTTTCATTGGTTTTTATCTCTGCGGATGTAAATCTCCAGTCCTCCAGCTACAATAAGACAAACGTTTTTCGTAGCTCTGTGTGGTATCTCCGTTTGTTCACCTTTTGTGCTAAGTTCTTGTTTGTTATCTGTTACATGGGCTCAAAACACTGTCATATTATTGCGACCACAACGTTCCGTATACCACATTTCAAAATTTCTCCGTATCTGGCCTATATTATATTTGCCACATTGTGCACAATTTCTTTACACACCCTGGAATTATTAGAACTACATTTATTTAATATCTATAAATTATTTACTATATGCTCCTCCAGGACATTAGAAACCCCCAAGGAGACGTCTGAAATCAACCAAACTGCAAAGACTCGAAGGAGGAATTGCTCATGAGTAATCCTCACTCCCTACATGTACCTCCAGAAGGTAGAGCCTCATTGAGTATACTCTGGGTTGTAACCAGTCTGCCATCATGTAACTGCCAGCACAAGCAGGGGCATTTCAGTGAGGTGGAACGTTGAGAGCTACAGATGAGTTCACTAGAACTGAATGGCATTTGGTGCTACTCACAGCAATAACAGGTCCTGTGTGTTAAGGCTCCCATACACAGGCAGGCCAGTTGGCCTACTTGTCCACTGAGTGAGTCTGCCCCGACACATGGGCAGTGGGTTCATGGTTGGGATTGAGATCCAGATGCATCACTTTAAGTGGGGGAACTCTGTCTCCTAGCCTCAACCCCTACCTGCCAGCACCATCATTGCAGGTAGGTATGATCAGCCATGTTCACTCACAGTCTCACAAGTTGGCGATAGGTTCATCGAGTGAGTCGGTGCATACTCAGCCTGTGAATGGCGCGTATGCACTCTCTGCTTGCCAAAAATCTTCTAAACGACTTCATAAAAGCGCCAATTCAAAAGGTGATTGCTGTGACACCTCGCTTTCCAATACACTCGCTGACCCATCAGACAGTGTGTAGGCACCGTCGACTACTTGCTAATCCTATCTGCCTGCACTGATGGTTTGTGTTCTGGCAGGTAGCGACTGGGGTTATCAGATAAAGGCTCGCCGGTCAAATCGACATACTAAGCCAAGGATCCGACCATGAACCCATCGCCCACACAAAGGCAAAAGGTTCACAGCAGAACTCTTTAGGTGAGTTGACTGACTGGACTGTCTGTGTATGGAAGACCACCCTTCTCAATTCCATAGATAAACTGATGACAGCTCGAAGAGGTCTCATTAATACAGAGCTATATTTTCAACGCCTCCGCCAGTAGTGACACCATATCTTGGTTATACGTACCTTCTTGGCCCAATGGTAGCCTTCACTTCCTATTCCTACACCAGCACAAACCTATCTGCATCCTTGTCAACCTGACCTGTTACATGCAACCCTGGTGGACTAGTACTGGAATAAAGACATAGGTGCCCAAGTAGACTATAGCAGAAGGTTATATTCAGGGCACATAAGGAAGTCATAGTCAGTGCCCAAAAGTAACAATAAGTGTAAATAGTGACCTAAAGATTCAGTGTAAAAAGGTAATATTGTGGCAAACATGAACTGTGTGTGTGAAACAAACAGTCACCAGTTACACAGTTACAAGTCCAACACTAGCAAGGATTCAGGTGTCAAGTACACCTAACAGGGCAGGAATGTAGTGACCACTAGCAAGTTCTTGCTGCAGATCGCAGCAAGCTGCTGTTTCGGCATTATGCCATCACACCTGGCTACAGTATGTTGGTATGATCACACGGTGTGGAACTAGTGATGCTACCGCAGGCAGGGACAGAGTTATGCATTTGAACAGGGGAATACATAACATCTGGTATGTCTAAACGACGACATGCCATGTCAGGGCGAGTATAAATAGTCCCCACCCAGCCAACAAGCTCATCAATTTCGCGATCACCGTAGAGTAGCCTACTGCTGTGTGGTCCTGAGAAGTATGGTTTTCTAAAGGCATCTGCTGGTGAAGCAGTTAGTGTCAATTAGCATCGTCCACTTGGGCTGCTGCCATACCGTCCTAATTTTATTCTTTAGTATTTGACCCTTTCATTCTTGTACATGCGGAAACGCTTTTCTTAAAATTTATTCTTTATTTTGAATGTCGAATTTTGGTCATTAAAGTGTGACATATATTTTGTCAATTATCACTGCATACCTTGGTTTTACTGAGTGTGCTCCTCTAAAAGCCACAGCTTTTGTGCTTTGTTTTGATATTTTTGTACTGTAATTTTTTTGACATTGTACTGTGTTGTTAAACCTCCATTTGGAGGACATCTATATTTTTGGAAACGATATTTTAAGCATCTGCAAATAAAAAAGTATTGGTGTTTTGCTGGTTATCAGTGTCTTCCATGCCCAACATTTCGACCATGTAACTTGTCTTCACCAGGTGCTGTCTCATACTTCTAGTCTAGTAGAAGGGATACAGTATTTACACGTACTGCCTTCCGCTCCATCGTTGGTTGTAAGCGTTATGTCATCAGTCAATTCACACTAAAATCACCCTGAGACGTTCGTCTTCAGTCTGGTGTGCCCGGCTGAGAGTTGGCCTCCTGTTCTCAGTACAGTCCTGGTGCTCTGTCTGCAGATTGTTTCTCATGTCCACATCCTCAAATCTTCTTTTTGCTGATTTCTGCTGCTTCCACCATTGCTCTTTCAGCAACTGCAGTGTAGTATCGCAGCTCTGCTGAGTTGGCACTCAGTGTCAAGATTCATGATGTTTTCCGCCATGTTTACTTCTGTTGAGTCTCTTCCAATATACTTCCAGTATCTAGGATGCAGAAATACTGGACCTGTTCCACTCGACTAGAGGACGTAGGTAACACCTGATGGAGACACGTAATGTAGTCGAAATGTCAGATGACCGTGTGGAGAGTGAAATGAGATGTCAGGATAATAGTAGATTTGCGATCTGTAAATTAACTTCTTTATTGTGGCTGTAGTACATAACGAACAGCTTGGTGGAGACATCCAGTTGCTTCTCATCCGAGACAATAGTGCAAAGACCGGGGCGGAGCATGGCGTCACTCGAACGCAACTGTCAGCGACGTCTCTGGCTGCGACCATGATGACAACGTGGCAGCACAGCTGACAATTCCGATGGGGTCGCAATAGCTTCCCTCCAGCGACCAGGCAGCTCTCTGCTCCAGTGGCGGCTGGTTTCGTGACTCAGGGCAGGTCGCCCTGTCCCTTGATTAAACAGCACACTCCTTACTTCATTCCAGGATGTCGCACTGGGGGTCACACAGTCATGGTGTAGCCTATGACAGCGAGGTCAGAATATTTTAGTACAGGAATAGATGAGTACCTATATTCTCCAGACTGTGTTCATTTAGGGATTAAGCCATGAACTTTAAACACCTCCGTGGTGGCAAGTGAGGAAAGGATTCCGTTACTCTGAGTGTGTACTGTAGCATCAGCTGTTGCTGTACCATGCCCAGTTGGCTCTGCTTCGCAACTCCTGTTGGCCATGTCTTGCTTCGCAGTGTAGAACACTGTTGTCTGCCTGTGGCTGGTTCTGATGCAAGTCACTTCTGCTCTGGCATGCTTTTTGACTGACTAAGATCAGTAAGTTACATAGCCCTCTTTTTATGATGATGTGGTCTCTTAGTCGACCAAACTAGACTATCCTTACACTAGTGTTCCTAAGACTGGTCCTTTTGGCCCTGTTTCATATCTTGAGAATTATTCTAACAACTGGTTTCCTAAATCCTATCAATTAATCTTACAGATTTCTAAAGCAACCCTTGTCCTGCTTCTTAAATCAAACACTATGGCTTCTTGCACAACAACTTCTAATTCAAACACTACGGAACTTATTTCATTACTAGGATTGTTGTACAATAACTTATAATTCTCTATTCCAAACTTACAAGCTAAAATGAACTAATTATCCTTAATGCTGCCCTCCTCTGCATTCATCTTCCTTTGCTCCTTTTATGCCTGGGGTATCCAATCCACTGCAATACGAATGACTGCTGTGTCCAAATTCAGTCTCGTACTTTGTCTTCTATGTACCAAAACAAGGACACACTCAGCAGAACAAGTACCGCTGATGTGGTTGGTATACCAATGTCATTGTTGTGTCTTTCTGGAATTGATTTCCCCAGTACAAAATTATATGCTGCAATAAGGTCTCCTGCGAGACTCGTCCACCCTGCTGGCTCAGAAGTCTGTTTTTAGACTGCACTAATTTCCGCCATAGATTTTGATTTAAGCTGCTTATACATATAGCAGGTGGCACTTCCATGGCCTACTCTGGCCAATACAAACAAGGTTGCGAAATATTTACGTGAATTATCCCTGAAATCGCGGCAGGCAGATGAAAAGTTGGCCTCATTATCTAGCACGTTGTTCCATTTGATACCAAACCACTTCCGTTTAATTGTAGACCTTTTGCTGACATAAACCTGTTCTAAATAACTAGCCACTACTACCATCATGTCAAAGACAGAGTACAACCAATGTGCCTCGACTGCTGAAAGTACAATTCGCTTCTTTATTGCATTCTATTATCCACTTTTGTCCTATTAGCAGTTTCACTGCGCACAAATCTACGCCCTCTTATTACCAAATTTGCACAGACTGTTATATCCCCTCGGTAGCATTTTTGTAGCTTTGCTTCCCCTATTTTGTTTCCCTTGTCTTTTGCAACTGATAATACTCACTACATTGTTACTCTTAAAAATTTCTTCCGTACTCCCCACTTGACAGGATAAGTATGAATTATGTAGCACTCGTAACGTGCTTATTTCCCCGCTGCTGGTATGGAAATGGAAATGTAAACCTTCGCTCCATCATTTGTCACTGATATTGTCTTCAACCATTTTGTCATTACTGCTTCCATATCTAAGACTTCTACTTCGGTTTCTAATTTCCTGATATTCTGATTAACTGCCTCTTCTATAGCTCTGGTATACCGCATTACAACTCCAGTCAGTTGTCGTAGTAGTCGGATGCTACTCAATACGTCCTTCTCTAAACCTGTAATCTGTGTAGGGTGCCAACCACTCACGACTTTGTTCCCTTTTGCCCATTGCTTAACCTCTTCTACACATCTCATATCTACTATACACTAATAAAGAGAGCTTACCACCTCAGCATGCATGCATATGGAGAAATCGTATATGATGCAGCACTAATTGTTAAATCTGGAGATCAAAGGAGCAGTTCGTTCATAAACAGAGGGCGGAGTGCTGCTATGGATATCACTCGTTTGTTGGGGTGATAATCATCAGAGGTGTTGGTGAGATCCTTAAATCTCTGAGTTTATCTAAAAGTACGAGAAAGCTTTCTGACTCCCATCCACATGGGGGTAGATGGAAAATTATTAAATTTTTTATAAAGTATTTCGGCTAAGAAATGTACACTCCTGGAAATGGAAAAAAGAACACATTGACACCGGTGTGTCAGACCCACCATACTTGCTCCGAACACTGCGAGAGGGCTGTACAAGCAATGATCACACGCACGGCACAGCGGACACACCAGGAACCGCGGTGTTGGCCGTCGAATGGCGCTAGCTGCGCAGCATTTGTGCACCGCCACCGTCAGTGTTAGCCAGTTTGCCGTGGCATACGGAGCTCCATCTCAGTCTTTAACACTGGTAGCATGCCGCGACAGCGTGGACGTGAACTGTATGTGCAGTTGACGGACTTGGAGCGAGGGCGTATAGTGGGCATGCGGGAGGCCGGGTGGACGTACCGCCGAATTGCTCCACACGTGGGGCGTGACGTCTCCACAGTACATCGATGTTGTCGCCAGTGGTCGGCGGAAGGTGCACGTGCCCGTCGACCTGGGACCGGACCGCAGCGGCGCACGGATGCACGCCAAGACCGTAGGATCTTACGCAGTGCCGTAGGGGACCGCACCGCCACTTCCCAGCAAATCAGGGACACTGTTGCTCCTGGGGTATCGGCGAGGACCATTCGCAACCGTCTCCATGAAGCTGGGCTACGGTCCCGCACACCGTTAGGCCATCTTCCGCTCACGCCCCAACATCGTGCAGCCCGCCTCCAGTGGTGTCGCGACAGGCGAGAATGGAGGGACGAATGGAGACGTGTCGTCTTCAGCGATGAGAGTCGCTTCTGCCTTGGTGCCAATGATGGTCGTATGCGTGTTTGGCGCCGTGCAGGTGAGCGCCACAATCAGGACTGCATACGACCGAGGCACACAGGGCCAACACCCAGCATCATGGTGTGGGGAGCGATCTCCTACACTGGCCGTACACCTCTGGTGATCGTCGAGGGGACACTGAATAGTGCACGGTACATCCAAACCGTCATCGAACCCATCGTTCTACCATTCCTAGACCGGCAAGGGAACTTGCTGTTCCAACAGGACAATGCACGTCCGCATGTATTCCGTGCCACCCAACGTGCTCTAGAAGGTGTAAGTCAACTACCATGGCCAGCAAGATCTCCGGATCTGTCCCCCATTGAGCATGTTTGGCACTGGATGAAGCGTCGTCTCACGCGGTCTGCACGTCCAGCATGAACCCTGGTCCAACTGAGGCGCCAGGTGGAAATGGCATGGCAAGCCGTTCCACAGGACTACATCCAGCATCTCTACGATCGTCTCCATGGGAGAATAGCAGCCTGCATTGCTGCGAAAGGTGGATATACACTGTACTAGTGCCGACATTGTGCATGCTCTGTTGCCTGTGTCTATGTGCCTGTGGTTCTGTCAGTGTGATCATGTGATGTATCGGATCCCAGGAATGTGTCAATAAAGTTTCCCCTTCCTGGGACAATGAATTCACGGTGTTCTTATTTCAATTTCCAGGAGTGTAGTTTTTGCACCTTATCTCTACTGAAGGCTATTTCCTACATTAAAAAACAGTATTTGTGCCATGTGATGTAGGCACTGTAAAGGGGTTCGCAATATGTCCACATTTATCTGACCCTAGCATACTAATGGAGTCGGTGGTCGAAAATCATACTGCAATGTCACTGACTGATAGCATCATGAGATCGACACTATGAGACGTTTTGTTCATGTAACACCTCGTTGAGATTGGTGGTTTTGAGCTTGACTAACTGGGTAAAATGCAATGAAATTACGGAAAACGTAGAAAATATGCAAACGGGTGAAAATGCAACAAAAATATTGAGAAGCGAGGGTAGTTACAAACTCTGCTGAATGTATGAAAATCATTCCATTCCTTCACCAGTGGGATTGGGATGCTCTGAGAGTTTAAGTCCTACAGGATATCCCGTTGTTCCAAATGTAGTTATGCTAATAGTGAAAGACACAGTGTCCAATGATTTGGAGGTCTGTATGACGACTACCAAGGACACAGTGATCGTACACCTGGGTGCAATACGCACCACCAATGTGATGAATCAGTCGTCTGGGTCTCTTTCGAAAACGTAACACCGAGACATATAGTAACCTGTCATTGTGGAATTTGAGCTTAAATGTGGAGGTCATCATCTTAGGACAGCTGTTTGGACACTCTCCACAATGCCACAAACTCTCCCAGATTCTTATGCTGCAATGTCGTCCACGTTTTTGTCAACCACCTATGTGTTTTGAGAGCAGCTTAGTTTACATCACGCGATGTCCACCGGTGAGAGTCAATGGATTGAAATGTGTTAACTTTGGTTTAGCACCTGACGTAGATCTAGAATCATAATAGAAAGACAAAAATGCATGGCTGTGTATACAGCTGCATCATACACTGGTTCGATTTGCTACAGCAAAAAAAACAATTTATGAAACTGCTTATGAAACAACAACAGAAGAACTCTCTCCTTGTGACTGATTGTTGGTATGGTCTTCCTGCAGTCCAGGCGACGAAACTGTATACAGGTCGGTGGAAGCGACTTCGATCACTGGCTGCTTGCTCCAGTGGACCATATATTTAACGAGATCACCACATATGCTCAATGTCAACATGCAGGCGTTAGTTGTTTCTGATCCATTGGAAGAGAGAGATGCAGTGAAATTTTAAAATCTTAATGAGTTCTCTACCAAGTGACGTTAGCGAAGATTTTATAATTTGTAGTTTTATTCCATTGGATGTTACAAAGGTACCGAGGGGAGAGAGAGAGAGAGAGAGAGAGAGAGAGAGAGAGAGAGACAGACAGACAAGACAGACAGACTGTGCCGACACCATTATACTGTCGTATTTATAGCGCGGTAATCATAGAGATTTGATAAAAGAGATTAGGACATGCACAAGATTTATAGATTATCAGTAGATATCGATGAACTGTAGGAGTTATGCGTCTGAATTTCTTCGTGCAGTCTGTGTATAGCTTGCATAGTTGGAAGTTAGTAGGCTACTTTTCTGGTTGTGATAGCTCTCTATCTAGTCAGTGATGAGTGGAGGACTAGACAGCCTTGTAACTGCGGAACTGTGCTGTCGGAACATGATGCGATTATGGAACAGTGATGTCAGAACATGATAGCATTTCGAGAGAATTAGCAGGAGTCTGTGGCTTCCCTGGGTGCATCAGTTCTTCCTGCACAGGCAAACGCCGACTATTCTGAGAGAATGTATGTAACATTAATAAAAGACTTGAGGATTTTTAATTGTAATTACGCCCTTTATTCCTCGACGAATATGTGATAAAGACGATGTGGTGTGCGGGTTTTGCCGGCCGGGGTGACCGAGCGGTTCTAGGAGCTACAGTCTGGAACCGTGCGACCGCTACGGTCGCAGGTTCGAATCCTGCTTCGGGCATGGATTTGTGTGATGTCCTTAGGTTAGTTAGGTTTACGTAGTTCTACGTTTTAGGGTACTGATGACCTAATATGTTAAGTCCCATAGTACTCAGAGCCTTTTTTTTCTTTTTTTGTGCGGGTTTTGTTACCGGAAAGCTATGGAAGGCTGTGCGAAATGAAACCGAGCCGGTTTTAGTGTGGCCTTATCACATTTTTTTAGACGCTGTACACCTATAAATGACAATCACTCTACTTGCCGGGAATGTTATGCTGTTGGAATGTAACGTTGCTGTGTTGATATTCCGACACATCACTAGATTTTGTGTGGGAACTAATAAGATAATATTCGTTTCAAAAATTATGTATGTCTAACCATAAGGGGAGAATACATTTGACGTGGTAAATTTTGATTTCAACATATTGACGAGTATATCCGATCGTGGTAGAGGGTTGGTTTGGGTTGTTTGTGGGAAGAGACCAAACTGCGAGGTTATCGGTCTCGTCGGATCAGGGAAGGTCGGGGAAGGATGTCGGCTGTGCCCTTTCAGATGAACCATCCCGACATTTGCCTGGAGCGATTTAGGGAAATCACGGAAAACCTAAATCAGGATGGCCGGACGTTGGATTGAACCATCGTTCTCCCGAATGCTAGTCCAGTGTGCTAACCATTGCGCCACCTCGCTCGGTCGACCGTGATAGATTAATTTCGTTCACACTTGCACAATACGCCAATGCGAGGGTTCATCTAGATCTGCTATAGAGTACAAACAGGGCAGGCAATACGGCTGTAACTTAATGGATGTGCAGAACGTCCTCTCATCGGTTCTCCTAAGCAGATTCTCATGTGTTCTTTGTCACACTATCGACTGCGCTGTTTATTACATTACACCAACCCACATTAGTGATGTCCTTCAACCGTTTCATTTGTGGGAGCACTGTTGGTTATCACTTAATGCCAGTCAACTGTGCTTTAAATCACTTGCTTGAGAGAGTCTTGGTGGGATGCAACACCTTCCGGAAGTGCTGACTGTAAATACCTGCAGTATGTTCTCGAATCTGACTGGCTGGAAGACCTAAATGTAAAATAATTTCCTAGAACTGAGGAGAATCGAGTTACGTAGCCAGTGTGTTTCTGTCGACATATCATAATACTTTCGGACACTATACACACAAAACCGATAATCGCACGTCGTTTCTGAAACGTGTGTGTGCTGTGGTGTAAAGTTAATGTTGTCAGTGTTCTAACATGTGCAAAGAAAATTATGTGGGTGGGACTATGACCGTTCATAACACAGACATAGATTTGACGTGGGACATTGATTTCATTTTGTTGATAGCCATAAGGTGTATGAAAGACTTTATTATGTCTAGTCATAAGAAGGATATAGATTTACGTGGGAAGTTCTATTACCAGAGCCACAGTTGTCGGGAGGAGGTACTTGTGGTACTATGCTCATTTTAGCATGGCACTAGACTGGTGCTGCAATCGCGATATTTAATTGTTCAAAAATGGTTGAAATGGCTCTGAGAACTACGAGACTTAACATCTAACGTCATAAGTCCCCTAGAACTTAGAACTACTTAAACATAACTAACCTACGGACATCACACATATCCATTCCCGAGGCAGGATTCTAACCTGCGACCGTAGCGGTCGTGCGGTTCCATACTGAAGCGCCTAGAACCGCTCAGCCACAACGGCCGGCTATTTAAGTGTAATTAAAGTCATAAAAATGCGGTAGGTTGCCTAGGAGGACACCACTTATGTGCGGGTTGTGTGGCCGACATAGCTGAATGGACAATTTTGGTTTTAGTCGTGAGCAGCTGCTGAACCTCCTGAACCTGTCAGGTGGGGAACGGGGATGTGGTTGACCTAACTGTGTCGTCCTGTGGTCGGCTGAATAGCGAACTAATCTCAGAAAGTGTTGGGCAGACTTCGAGATCGATTGTGTTGCGAGCATTCTCCGATTTTTATGTGCAAAGATTCAGTATGGTGAGTTTCTGCACTGGACAATTATTCCCCTTAATTGACTAGTTCACTGCTTGTATTGCCATTCTACACATTTCCTGTCTGTATTCGGTTGGGGGAACATCGACTGTGAAGTGTTGTTCACACCGAGATGGTGAAACAAAGGTGAAGAGACATTAGCTGGTTCTCTACACATGAGAAAAACATACGATTATGAGTGTTAAAAGCCTAGTTGACTTTGTAAAGTACAAGGATGAGCTGAAATCTGTTATATCATTGACATCAGTATTCATTAAAAAATATGAATGAAACCACCAGTTTCCTCTGTTTTGGAGTTTTCACCTAAAAATCTTCACAGATAAGAAACAATTTGTTCATTGGTTTGTAGGACATGTCTCATAATGACCTCAACTGAAGTTTCAGCTTTCTAAAGGTATACGTAATTTCCACTCTTTATCTTCGGACTTACATCGTGCAAATTTTCATACCCCACTCAATGATTTCAACATGAAAGTGTCACAAATACGTTGTTTTTGGCATTTAAAATCGCATGTTGCAGTTGATATTAACTTCGAGGTCGGTAAATTAATTTGCAACTAATGAACCGTTTCACATCAATAGAACTCAGAAAGTATATGTTCCCGTAATCCCAGATTCTGGAGCTGGTCGTAACTCGTTGCAGAGACCACAGCAGCAACTGGACCACAATGGACAAAGTACCATTAGCGGACGCCTTCGTGATGGGGAAACCAGCCCAGCCTTTGTACACCAGCTCAGAAAACAGCTGCTGCAGCGGAGGGCACTCTGATCACACATCAGGCCATCGTGTGACAGAGCAGTTGCCTCATGACCATTAGCTGCAGTGGAGGACCAACCAACCTCCCAGAAAATATCTAGTGCTGCGACTATATATGGTGCACGTGCGCAGACAGTTCTCCCACAACAGCAGCAGTAAGAAACAACAAGAAAGCTCTGTTCACAGAAAGTTTCATGAAGCCAGAGAGTCACAACACATTATTTGTGGTGCGGGGAGAGGGGTAGCCACAGAGGTCTCTACACGCGGTTCAAACAAGACCGGGGCAGAACAAAGTATCTACAGAAAGTTCTGTGACATCAGAGAGTCATGTAATGTCTTCTTTGTTTGAGTCTTCAGAAACAAGTCCAAGCAGAGCAGTCTCCTCTGGTTTAGACAGGTGGGATGCTATCCCCTACCTGCAATTGTGACTTTTGAGGATCTCCAGACCAGCAGTTGTAGGATATCGAATATTCACCAAAACTTCCAGCCATTTTTTCTCGTCTGTAGGACAATGCTTCGGATTCTAGGAGAGTCTTTCAAACATCCAATCTGCTTTGTATCTGTGTTTTTTTCGTGATCTATTGTGGGTTTCGAAATATGTCATGAACTTTCAGATATGCAATTGTTCTGATTTTCCCATCCGTGCTTCGACACCAGTGTACTTCGAAAAGTAAGAAGAATAAAAAAATAAGGGCTTTAGTTCCCTCGCTCAAGCAGCAAATATAAACTAAGCCAGCTCAGCATTTCAGAAAATTGATGAACACCACAGCAGCTCTAGGACTCAGAAATTTTTCTCTCTCTGACAGTGCCTTCAAACAGGCAGCTAAAACTGAAAAAGTGGTGAGCATATTATTTAAAGTTAAATAGATAATTATTTATTTCGAGTTGTAGGTGAAGGGAGCGTTCAGTTTAGAGTTTTTGAGTATGCCAGCTACTAGCTTCGAGTGGCAGTGCGATTTTTTTCCAGCAGGATAAAAACATTTGTGTGACATTTCGAGCTGTATTGTGATTTTAGAAATAAATAAACTGCATGAAATCCGTCCCTGAATTGGCTCCTGCAAATTGTTTAGATAAAGAATATAAAAAATTGTTTAAACAGTATTCTAACGTAGGAAATTGTTTAATGCAATGTGACTGGCTATAGAGTCGCCTACTGTCATGAGATCCTCCCAGTACGACGCTGACTGATCGATTTTTCCGGACATTTCCAGGGCTAGGGGGAGTCAGGGGTGGGTTATATAGGAGTGAGGGGAATTAGGTGATTTGAATTTCCTGAATTTTTCCTGTATGGGGGAGGGAAGGGGGGAGGAGAGTGGAAGGGTGGGGTAAGGATTTTCCAGAGATTTGGTGGGAAAAAAGGACTGGCCAGGAAAATCCCACGACATCGTCAAGGGGTGGGGGTAAGTAATCAATTAATTAATTTGCATAATTAATCTGATAATAAATTGATACCAAAAGTGTGCCAGAAAATACTTTGCCCTACTACTGAAGACATACCTCAACCAGACATCCCAGTTGGTGTTATGTTTGGTTTGGTTTATGGGGGGTTGAGGGGATGGTGTAATGTGAGTTAATGTAATGTCCAAGCACCTTCCCTTGTTCAATGCACTGATTCAGTTCTTCCATTGGCTTGTGGACGGAGAGGACTCGTCCTTAACTTCTCCATATTCAATAACTTACACAATTTCTCGAATAGATCTGACGTGAAGTTCGTTTCCTGGCCTGTTACCTTTGGTTCAAGCACTCCAAACTTCAGTATACAATTATTCACAAGTGCTTGTGCCACTGTTGCTGCCCTCTGGTTTTACATCGTGGCCATTTCCATGTATCTCGAAAAATGATCTATGATTGTGAATCTGTACGTATTCCCTGCAATTGTTTTATTGAATGTACCTAAAACATCGATTCCCAGATATTCTAGTGGTGCTAATGCTTCTATTAACCTCCGCTACGGTGCTCTTGTTCGACCCAGATGCACATGTCCGTCTGCATACTCCTCCACTCATACCTTTCTGCTACTTTTCTTTTGGTAGATCTGAAACCTACATGACCCGCTCATATCTAATCATGAGCTTCTTGTAGCAGTCTCTTCCTTAGCTTCGCTAGTACCACTACCTGTGGTCCCAAATTCGTTTCTCTGCGTAACAACCAACCCTGCATAAAATCTCTGAGTGCTTAAAATACTGTTTAGATTCGTCATCTGTTCTCTGTGCAGTTTGGTATACCTTATGTGAATTACCCTCAATCTCTAACACTGTTAATTTTCTACTTAACCATCCGCATTTCCATCCTTCTTCCCAGGTTAATGATGACTTAGAAATCAAATTCACTTAGCCTTTCTGTCCATCGTGTCACCTTTCTAAAGGAATCCTTTAACCTCAACAACCATTTTGATGTCGCATATTTATTACTAAACTAAACTTTTTAGCTTACAGATAACATTTGAACTATATGATTGCATAAATAAAGCTTAACATTTCTTTCTCCATTATGAAATAATTTCTCTCTTCAGATCTTAGTTATTTTGATGTGTTAACTACCGGATGTTCTGTGCCTTCTACCTCTTGTGACAACATGTAACTAACTGCATGGTTTGATGCATCACATGAGAAAACAAACTGGTTACTAAAATCAGGAAATACCAATATCGGACTCGGTGTTAAAACTCCTTTTAGCTCCTCAAAAGCACGCAGGCACTCTTCTGACCACACAAATTTATTTATCTTTTTTCAACCGTTGTTTCAACACTCTGCAATATCCGCAAATTCTTTTACGAACCGACAGTAATAGTTCGCGACTCCTAAAAGCGATTGCAACTCCTTTTCGGGTACCGTACATTCACGAACAGCTCTAATAAATCTTGGCTCTGTCTTAACCCCATCTTTGCTCAGGATATGACCTAGGTATGCTGCCTCTCCCATCACAAAATTACACTCTTCTGTCTCAATATTAACTTCGGTGATTTGAATCTTAGGAATACTTCCCTTAATCACAGCATATTCTGTTCCATATTACTCCCATAGACGATAATGTCATCGAGAAACACTAAGCATTGACATGGTTTAAAATCTCTGACCACTCCGTCCAACAATTGATGCAATGTTGCAGGTGCATTTTTTTAATCCGAATGGCATTCTTTTGAGTGCCAAAAGCGTTTTGTGTCGGTTCTGCGGTACAACGCCTATTTGATGATAACCACTCGTCAAATCGATTGTTGAAAAATATTTTCACTGTCCTAAATGGTTCAAAGTTTCTGTGATGTTTGGGAAAGGGTAGGCATCCATTACAGTTTTTGCATTTAGATATCTGTAATCAGAACAAAACCTGTATTTTCATCTTCTCTCCGTTGATTTTTTTTGTCATGAGGACTATTTCTGCCCTCCCCCTGAGGCTGGCGACACCGCCTACTGATATGCCCCATTCGTAAATTCGTGGAACATTTTATACTAGCTGAAAACGCTGTGTTTACTCTCCATTCCTGTCGACAAATTGTTCTCATCACTCTCTATAGGTAACAGTACTGCTGTGTGTAAATCTGTTGGACCCCGAGTCAGTACACTTTTTGACATTTCCACTCGCAACCCCCTTGAAAAAGCATTGAGCGCCTTCTCCTTAGCTTCTTGCAAAATAATTTCATTGACTGTAGTATCCTTTCCTAATTCATAAGTACATCCATTAATTTTCCTTATCTTATCCGCAAACTGTTCCACAGTTTTCGTATTTCTCTAAGTTTCTACTCCTAATAGATCCCTATAGTGTCTGGCACTATTTCATTTCGCATAACTCTTAATTAACCCTTCTTTAATGTCTTCGAATGTTGTGGTTCCCTGAAGAGTTTCAGTGTAAGTTTTAGCTTCCCCTGTTAGTCTCAGTTTTGCGACACTCAATAGTTCCTTATCAGATCAACCTTCCATATCAGCCAGATTTCCTAGGTCTCCTACAAAGGCCTCTTCATCCTCGGTTGTCCTACCGGAAAAAGCAACATTACACTTGCCACTCACAAATCTAGACCCCACTGTGATGAATGCAATTCTACCAACCCATGCTTTTCTGTGTTATCCAGTGTTAATTGTGCTAGTTTTTCTAAGATTATATGTACTGTTTCCAGCACTCACCCACCTCGTATCTCTGATTCTGTCAAAGCTTTGTCGTTGACAACACTCATTTTGAGAACTTACCCTCACAAGACCAAAAGAACAATACATTAACTTAATTCTTACCTCTAATCATGATCCAGCTCGACTCCTGACATTGTGTAGCCATATGCCCCCAAAGTTTACATGTATAAAGGTAGTTAAATAAGAAATGTCCCACATTTTTTTCTCAGAACATGTATATTGTTAAGAGTCAGAATTTGGTGACAATATACAGAACATGTGTTGTCCATGTTCTATTTTTCTATGTAGTATCCATCACGTTCTATGGCTGTACGCCAACATTGTGGAAGAGCATGTATTTACTGCTGGTAAAAGCTCTTGCCTGTAGGCGTAGCCATATTTTCACTACATGACTGACACCCTCGTCATCTTCAAACTGCGGCCCCCGTAGAGAATCCCTGACAAAAAGTCCTCTCTGTTGGTCTCACAACGCTCCAACAATTCAGATGAAACAATCTTTCTTTGTATCTTGGGGTCCGCTGTGAGCATTCATGGAACCCATCGTGAGCAATCCGAGAGTCTCGATCATTGCAGTCTCACTTCCAATGCTAACCGACAACTGTAGAGCCAATTGTCGAGTTGTGATGCGCCGGTCGGCACGAATAATGGCATCCACACGATTCAGCATGTCTGAATCAGGGGCTGTGACAGGAAGTCCCGAGCGTGGTTGACATGGAGCTCTTTTCCTGCATTTTCTGAGGCTGTAACCTTTTTTACTCATTTCGTAACGGTACTCCTATCAACTGCAGCTTCCCCATACACTGCACACAGACTTTTATAGATGTTCACCACGGTCTTTTTTCTGCACACAATAATTCAACAACAGCACGCTGCTTGTAACGTGAATCGTACGTAGACGTCATTCTGACACTGTACTACGGCTCTGCTATGTGCCAGAACGGTTCGAAACTTCACCGGAGCACAGGAAAAACGTCAAACGTGAAACACCAACAAGGACTTTTGTCTACAAGGACTTCTGTGTACAAGGACTTTTGTCTATGTATATTACTGGCTGTTTTTAAAAATGTGAGGCATCACTTACTGAATAAACCACTCACCATCCGTAAAGCTCCAGGCTTAGATGTTCCTCTGAGAAGGCGATGTCAGTGATCTGATACCAGTGTTAGATGACGCATGGATTGGCTTGATGGAGGCATCCGGTTGTCATCATGTGAAACAATATACATCCGGCAATGCTGGCAGAGCGAATAGATGAGTCGACTGTGGTATCAGTCAAATACTGCTGTCAGTGACGTCAGCAGCTGTAATCGTGATGACAGCACAGCAGCACAGCTGAAAATGCCACGTGGGCGGCCTTGATCCCCTCATGTGAAACAATAGACATTCGGCATTGCTGTCTGTGTGAAGAGTGGAGTGTGGCATCACTCGAATGTTGCTGTTAGAGACGTCAGCAGCTGTGACCGCAATGAGAGCACAGCTGACGATGCCGCTGCGGTCGTCACAGAGTCGTGGTGCAGGCTGTGATACAGAGATATTTTAGAACACGAAAGTCTGAGTACTTATACACCTAGCTTATGATCGTTTAGAGATTAAGACAGATACTCTAAACACATCCAAGGTGGCCAGTGAAGAAAGGATTCTGTCCTTCCACCACCATATTTCAGTGTCGGCTGTTGCTATACTATGCTTAGATGGCTCTTCTTTGCAATGCATAACATTCTTGCCTGCAAGCGGTTGGCTCTAAAAATGGCTCTGAGAACTATGCGACTTAGCTTCCGAGGTCATCAGTCCCCTAGAACTTAGAACTACTTAAACCTAACTAACCTAAGGACATCACACACATCCATGCCCGAGGTAGCATTCGAACTTGCGACCGTAGCGGTCGCTCGGTTTCAGACTGTAGCGCCTAGAACCGCACGGCCACTCAGGCCAGCTGCGGTTGGCTCTGTTGCAACTCACTTCTGCACTGGCATACTTTCTGACCAAATACGTTCGATCCGCTATATAAATTTATGCATGGACTGTAGTGACTGACAATTTGCAATTTTTCACAAACACAGCTTTTATTTATGTACGTTTACAAGGTTGATGACTGAACAACAAAAGAAAGGTAACAATAACGATGCTAGTAAAAGTCTCCTAATTGAGGCAAACAACAGTTCGCGCCTAATTTTCCACAAAGGTGCGTGGAAACACACACACACACACACACACACACACACACACACACACACACAAACTAGTAAAATTCCACTTCAGAGACGAGGCCGTAATCTTCAGCGGTCAAAGTCCACGAAGTCGGCATCTGGAGTGAACTAAATTTCGGGGCTTGTTCTCGCCCCTAAATAGCTGTCTCGAGCCAGTCAGGTTATGGCTTAGTGATACTTCCTGTAGGCCGTGCCTCGAGCTCCCCCTGCAGGAAGAAGTTCTCGGAATGTCTGTTCACATTATCTTGTATGTAAATAGCCGGTGTTTATCATGGTGCTTCTGGTACGCCTTGGACATAGACAACATCGTCCTCTGTGGTGTAATATGGGTTGCCTGCCCTCAGGGGCTACCTTGGCTCCAGCATGACTTGGACGAAGCTAATATTTGACAGAACGCCTGACACCACAAGGTGTCAACAGATCACTGTGAAAGCCTGAAGAATTACAAGTATTGGTATATGTTACTATTTAGTTTAATCCCACTCCTTCCCCTAAAATTACATTCATTGAGAATATTTCCATTGATGATGTTCAATACTGTCAAGGAAAGGTCAAGAACTGGCTTCCGCTCTCGAGTGCTTTCTCATGTCTGCTAATCACATCCAGATAGCTTTCTTCCTACCCTCCTGTTTGTATATTGACTCCCGCAGATTACAGGTGGCTCTTAATGAGTAATGAAACACTTTTGTTCTGAAGGCTGGTGGGTATTATTCACGGTTCCAATACACCATGTGACTCACCACTCTTTCGGCCACAAAATCCTATTTTTCAGTATAATTTCCGTTCAATGCAATGGGCCTTACGCCACGTTACTGGCAGCGCATGTTTGTCCTAGGCTACCATTCCAGTGGTCGACGTCGGATCCATCGTCTTGCTGCATCAATAAACTCCTCATCATTCATGCACTAATTCCTGTGGATTTCATCCTTCATTGACGCAAACGGATGGAAGTCGCAAGGTGTGGGATCCGGGCTACAGGGAGATGAATGAGGAAGAAGAGTCCAGCGAAGTTTCATGAGCTCTTCTCGGATTCGCAAACTTGTGTGAGGCCTTGAGTTAACATGAAGGAAAAGTTCGTTTACATTTTCATCAATTTCCTGAGGGAAGCACAATAGATTTGTGACCTGATACTTGCTCCATGAGGGATAACATCAACAATCCAAAAAGACCGTCGCCATGACTGCCGGTCGAGGATGTGGCTTTGAATTGTTTCTTCGTCGGAGGGATGGTGTAGCGTCAGACTGCATTCCTAGTTTGTTTGCAGTTCGAAATAATGAACGCACAGTCATCGCCTGTGACGATGTTCGACAAAAAATTGTCACAATCAACATCGCAATGAGCACGCATTTTTACAAAGATGGTCCTTCGTTGCTCTCTATGGTCTTCGTTTAGGCGGAGAGGAACCCAGCGAGCATACACCTTTGAGTACCCCAACTGGGGGACGGGTATATCAGCACTACTAACTGAGACGTCCAATTGAGTAGCGAGTTAGTTGACAGTGGTCCATCGATCACCTGGAGTGAGAGTGCCAGCACGTTCCAGCATAGCAAGAGTCTGAGCTGTGTGCAGCCGGCCGTCAAGCGGGAGATCGGGCAGGTTTAGATGACCTCACTGCGATGATGAGAGACACTTCGCCAAACGACACAACGTGCTTTTGTTCACTGCCAGACCTCCGTAGACGTTCTGTAAGCGCCTATGTATATGAGCGGTGCCCAGGTTTCCCGCCAAACGGAACTCAATGACAGTTCTCTGCTTGGAATTCATCTCCGTTGCAGATGCCATTTTGAAGCTACGTATAACGCCTCCACTTATCGGAACTTCATGAATCTGTAGGGCTGAAGCGGGAACATTTCGAGATTTCCCAATCTCCCACAACAAAACCCGTATTTTTTCAACGGAAACGACCCGAGAAGAAGAAAGAGTTCCATTACGTACTGAACGCTCTTCATTGTGTCACCTGCTTTCATTCGTTACTGTCCAAAACTACATTCCACATTTTCAAAATCAGTGCTGCAGGACTAAACTATACTCCCTCCAACTCTTGTGCTTTAATTCAGCATCAATTTCTCTAAATGACGTACGTTTTTAGCAGCTGCCTTTATCATATAAGAATTGACTTTGAGCGACAGTACAGTCGCTAAGCCACTCGTTTCAGGAACCTGTTTCTAGTTCAGGGCAAAGTATTGCCTTTGGAACAATGCAGTTAAGATATTGCTCTCATGTTCCGCACGAGGCGATGCAAATGCCTGATTGCTTATCCTGCAATTTCTCTCTTGTTTCTTCCTCAAACCATTTCAGTTAAGTGACAACATGAATCGTACTACAAGTTCACTGTCAGTTTCAATCGCCATTCTTTCTTGTACGTGAAGTAAAACGAGTTCAGCAGCTCATGATGAATCTTAATCTTTTCGTTCCATTTCCTTAATACTTAAACACAACATGTTCTACGCTGTCAGCTATATCAAGTTCTGTCACTTATGAACACCTCTACCAGGAAATGCGGATTACTATTACTTCTACACTGAAGTGACAATAGCCATGGGATATCGATATGCACATATACAGATTTTGAACGCGAAATGGTAGTTGGAGCTTGACACATGGGACATTCTGCTTCACACATCTTTAGGGAATTCAATATTCTTAGATTCACGGTGATAGGAGTGTGCGGAGAACACCAAATGTCAGACATTACTTCTCACCACTGACAACGCAGCGGCCAAAGGCCTTCTCTTAAAGACCGAGAGCTGCGGCATTTCCGTAGAGTTGTCAGCGTTAACAGACGAACACCACTGCGTGAAATAACCTCAGAAACCGATGTGGGACGTACGATGAAGGTTAGGACTTTGTCGTGAAATTTGACGTTATTGGGCTATGGGAACAAACCAGCGGCGAATGTCTTCGCTAACAGTACTACATTGCCTGCAGCGCCTCCCCAGGGCTCCTGATATCAGCTGGATTCTAGACAATTGGAAAATCGTGGCCTGGTCAGGTGAAAGCCGATTTCGGTTAATAAGGGCTGATGGTAGGGTTCGAGTATCGTGCAGAACCCATGAAGCCATGAAATTGTCAACCAGACACTGTGCAAGCTGGTGGTGGCTCCATAGTGGTATGGCTCTGCGTTTACATGGAACGCGCTGGGTCCTCTGGTCTAATTGAACCAATCGTTGACTCTCAATGGTTAAGTTTCGCTATTTGGAGACCATCTCAGCTAGTCAAGGACTTCATATTCCGAAACAACGATGTAATGTCACCGGGCCACGACTGTTTACGATTGGTTTGAAGGAAGTTATGGACAATTCGAGCAAATGATTTGTCTATCCACATCGCCCGATATGAATCCCATAGAACGTTATGGACCATAGTCGAGAGGTCAGTGCGTGCACAACGTTCTACATCGCCAACGCTTTCATTGTTATGGACGGCTATAGAGGCAGCATGGATTAATATTTCTATATGGAATTTCGTACAACTTCTTCAGTCCATGCCACGTCGACTTCTTGCAGTAGGCCGGGCAAAATTAGGACCTACGCGATATTAGAAGGTAGCCCATTATTTTTGTGACTTCAGTGTCATCTCAACGTAGCAAAAAGTTCTATCGCCAATAAGATATCCTGTCGTTATCCACGATGAATATAAAGTTTCAAAATATCCTAAAGCAGTGGTCTATTGCGAATTTCAGAAAATCTTGGTTACGAGTGCATTATTTTCACGTAATCACCACTTGCTTATTAAAAGAATCAACGCGCCTAGCGTATTTCCAATTCCTTCCATCTACGTTAATTCCTGGCCTAAGGTACTCCTTACTTATTACAAAGCTGTTTGCCTCTCTTAGAATAGCGAGATGCTCGCTGGCTCCAGCAGTTATATGGCCAGTTTAATTTCCTGGAAATGGACGAAGTCCCGGGATTGCTGACTCCCTGCCTTCCAGGGATATTGCTCTTTGTGCAAGTCGTTAGGGGCTACGCCATTTCCTTTCCGTGATAGCATTTGAGGAGCGTCCAAACTTGAAGTTCCACAATTACTTTACTTAACCTGCGCCATCACAGGTGGAATTTCTATCTCGGGTTCAAAAAATGCGTTGGCGTGAAATCCATCGACAGACTTTCACAAAAAGCCTACAACTAGTATGTTACGTCACATACTTCAATTTAATTTAGGGTTGAAGTCGACCAGTCACCGAGAAGCAGAAGCGTTAAGTAGTTGACAGGCGCACATGAAAGAATGAAAGCTTGATAGCTTTCTCAGCTATCCTTTGAAGAACTAGAGTACAATAAAATAAGACACACAAACACACACACACACACACACACACACACACACACACACACACACACGACGGGGCCTCTACATGAAGCGGCTAGATACACAGTGCCAAGTGTCTGTACGTACGCGTAAGTGCGCGCACGCGTGCACGTGTTGATGTGTGTGTGTGTGTGTGTGTGTGTGTGTGTGTGTGTGTGTGTGTGCGCGCGGTTTGGTGTGTGTGTCTGTAGGTGCCTATGGAGGACTCAACACTTCTGCTTTTCGGTGAGTGATCTTCTTTAATCGTAAGGTTTCTACATTCTACAAGAATTGTCCAATAACATTGTATATTTCAATTCACTGAAACTTTGTAAAATTATTGCTTTGCATCGTTTCCATATTCATCTCTTATTTCGTGGCAAGAAGTTCTTAACTGCTACACGAGGATAAACGAATATCTCTGAAAACACCATGGGATGCCAGAAATGCTCATCGGTTTGCTTTCGGTGCTGTATTTGCCCTCTTTACGTCCGTTACTCCTTCACTTACTGTTTCTTCTGTCTGTTCTCCTGACTCTTTCCTCGACTGTATCCTGTCTTCAGGTATTTTCTTTCTTCTGTCACTCTATACAGTGCCATTCGTTCTGTACAGTGTTAGCAGATGATAAGTGTGAACACAGCAGTGGATGCAAAAATCAGCCGTACATTAATGTATTCAAGGTTGCTACGCAAAAACAACTTTGTATTCAGGCGACAAAAGTTATTGGATAGCGATATGATATACAGATGGCAGTTCTATCGCGTACACGAGGTATAAAAGGTCAGTTCATTGGCGGAGCTGTCGATTGTACTCAGGTAATTGATGGGAAAAGGTTTCCGACGTTGTTAGGGCACCACGACGAGAATTAACAGACTTTGGATGCGAAATGTTAGTTGTAGCTAGACGCGTGGATCATTCATTTCGGAAATCGCTACAGACCTCAATATTCCGAGATCCACAATGTCAAGACTGTGCCGAGAGTATGTCAAGACGTAGGTGCAAAGAAGGTAACTGCGAAGAAATTATGGGTAACAGAAGAAATATTTCAGTTGATCGATGAAAGAAGGAAGTACATAATTGTTCAGGGAAATTCAGGACTACAGAGTAATAGAGGTCACTAAGGAATGCAATAAATTGGAAGTGCAGAGAAGCTAAGGCCAAATAGTTGTATGAAAACACGAAGAAATCGAAAAATAAATGATTATTGGCAGGACTGAGTCAGCATAGAGAAAAATCAAATGAACCATCGGAGAAATTAAAAGCAAAGGGTGTAACATTAAGAATTCAATGGTAATTCCACTGTTAAATGCGGAGGAGAGAGCGGATGGCTTAAAGTGTACATTGAAGACATCTATGAGAGGGAGGACGTGTCTGATGGCGTGACAGAAGCAGCAACAGCAGTCGACATGGGGCGTTAAAAACAGAATTTAAAAGAGTTTTCGAAGACTTAAGATCGAATAAGGCAGAAGGGATTGAAACCATTCCATCAGCATATCTAAAATCATTGGGGAAAATTGCAACAACAGTCACGTTGGTGTTTAGTTTTCTGGCATAACTTCAAGTGCAGGCCGGGAACAAAGAGCAAAAAGGGCTGACAGAAGACGTCAGCCAATAGTATGCTGACCGACCCCTGTCTAGAATGACAACGAAACGGCAGCGCCATCTTCAGGAGGAAGAGACAGCCGCCATGCCGCCTGGCCGCGGCCCCAGTTGAAGCCTAGCCCATCTACGACCTATACAGCAGTGATTTACGAAATGTATTGTTTCATTTGTATTGGAATTGTATATACTGAAGAGCTCGCTTATGCTTGTCTGTCGTCCTTTGCTCGCGACACGTCTGCATCTTATACGATTTGCTTGAATTGTTGTTAGCGATCCGAGAAATCAGGTTTCCTAGGCACCCTATATTAGAAGAGAGGGCAGGACACAAAATTTAGAAACTATGAGTCTGGTGATATATCATCTGGCTTTGGGAAAAAAATAATCCGCACAATTCCGAAGATTGCAAAAGCCGGTAAGTGCGAGCATCATCGCACAGTACCTTCAGAACTCATGGATCTAAGTTGCTGACAAGAACAGGATACTGAAGAATGGAAACGAAAATTGACGACGTGTTAGATGACGATCAGATCCGTATTAGGAAAGATAAAGGCGCCAGTGAGGTGCTTCTGTCTTGGCGTTTGATAATGGAAGCAACACACACGTCCATAGGATTTGTCGACCTGGAGAAAGAGGTCGACAATGTCAGATGGTGCAACATTTTCGAAATTCTGGCAAAAATAGGGGTAAGCTATAAGAAAAGACGGATAATCCACAATATGTACAGGAGCCAAGAGGGAATAATAAGCCTGGCAGAAAGAGAACGAAGTACTCCGATTAAAAAGTGTGTCAGACAGGGATCTAGTCATTCTCCCTTACTGCTCAAATTATACATCGAAGAAGCAATGACGGAAATAATAGGATGATTCAAGAGTGGAATTAAAATTCGTTGTGAAGGCGTATCAGTGATAAGATTCGATAATGACATTGCTATCCTCGGAGAAAGCGAAGAAGAATTACCGGATCTGCTGACTGGAACGCACAGTCTAACGAGGGCAGAATATAGATTAAGAATAAATGGAAAAAAGACGAAAGTATTGAGAGGTAACAGAAATGAGAACAGCTAGAAACTTAACATCAGGGCTAGTGATCACGAAGCAAATGAATTCTGCAGTAAAATAACCTATGACGGACGAAGCAAGGAGGCCGTAAAAAGCAGATTGCTACTGGTAGAAAAGACTTTCCTGGCCAAGAGAAGTCCACTAGTACCAAAAATAGACCTTAATTTGAGGAATAAATTTCTGAGAATGTACGCTTGGATAACAACACTGTATGGCAGCGAAAGATTGATTGTGGAAAAACAGGAAAAGAAGAGAATCTAAGCATTTTAGGTGTGGTGCTACAGAAGAATGTTGAAAATTAGATAAAATGATGATATGGAATGAGGAGGTTCTCCGAGAATCGGCGAGGAAAGGAATATATGGACAACAATGACAAGAAGATGGGAAAGGACGGTTGGACGTCTACTAAAACATCACGGAATAACTTCCATGGGAATGGAGGGAGCTGTAGATGGTGAAACTGTCGAGAAAAACAGAGACTGAAATGCATCCAGCTAATAATTGAGGACGTAGGTGTCCGACGCTTCTCTGATTTGAAGAGGTTGGCACAGAAGAGGAATTCGTGGCGGGTCGGATCAAACCAGGCAGAAGACTGATGACTCCAAAAATAAATAAATAAATTTTACGTCAAGATCCGTGATCATATGTGACGACTTCCTACATGGGCTACAGAAGATCACCTTGAGTAAAAGTAAAGTTCATTATTACATTTAATTGTATGGCCTAGTAAGGTGCTCAATGTGCCAATAATAGCTGATCAAATTTCAACTTTGTGTTGAGAACTCTGTTTTATTTCTATCATTTGCCTGAATAGGTTCCTTTTCCTAGTGATGAAACAATTCCTGCGTCCAATTCTAATGACGTACAGAATCGTTAAAGTTTTAAAGGTGTTTCTTAACTTTCGTGCAGTAAAAATCATCGAAAGTGTACGCTTTGTCTTTCGAATGAAATGCTCCATGTGATTGTTAAAGTAAATAGTTAAAATGCTTAGAAAGAATGAACACAAAGATAAAGACCTAATATCAGTGTTTTATTTTCAATATCATTGAAACCCCTGCGCAGTACCAAAAGTAACAGGATGGAATTATGATTATAAGAAGCATTTGCAGACAATTAGAGTTGAAAAGCCTACTCAAATACTATTAACTTTGCAGGTTTGTAATAGTGCTTTTATTCATACATTGATGTTTATGTAAATAGGTTTTTCGTGTACAGTCAAAAGATTCATGCTAAGCCCATTCAATAGACAGAACAGTTTCTCGGTCCCCCTCCCAGATATTGAGGCATTAGTTCACTTCTTACAGTGAAAGTATTTCCAAGGTGCAGTAATCATTTTACAGACATTTGAGCTCTTTTTAACATTACTGACAAGTTACTAAAACCAAAACAGGTTCAGAAACCCCATGTTTCACTTAGATTCTACGAAACGCAAAGAAGGATGTGCTCCAAATGAAAACAGTGAGTAGCCTTGTCAGCGAACGTAACTGACAATCATTTCTCTGTTACTGTCTTTCAATAGTAGAGTGTTAAAGTCACCTCATGTCCAATTTATCTCAGCTCCTCCCTTATTAACTGTTACTGAATAATGAATATTAGATTTCTTGCTTTGAAACAGATAGTGTGTGTTAATGGGAGACAGTTAGTTGCCAAGACATTTTGAGCTTTTATCTGTGTCGCTCCTGGACAGCTACTTTACAAACATTTGCTTGATCGTGTTGTTGCTTCATGTCCAATTTACAGAACAAATTACAGTCGCGAGTAACGTGCCGTGGACCTGTTAGTCTACTAGATTAAAAGTACCTTTACTGAGAAACACTTTGCCTTATTAGGCTGGCGACAATTTTTGATTTACATAACTACAGTTTTATTTTACAACCACCACAACACTGCTTCGATTCCTAACAAGCCTATCAGTATATAATCATTCTGGTGGCGAAACGTAGTTCGATTCCTTAACATTGGTACATAATCGGGTCAGCTTTTAGTTCCTGTAGTAAGAACAACACTACACCAGCTTACTTATCGAAATCTATCCACATCGAGTAGTAAAGTACTACTGACCACTCTCACGTTAATCGTACGTGATTTTACTTTCAGATTTGAATTTCATGTCACTCTGATTTCACAGAAGGTGGACTGAGAACCTGTCAGCGCCGTTCCAGAGTGGCGTCCTCATATTGTGCTAAATAACAAGAGCAATTGGTGACTTTCGAGCACCACATGGATCCACGTGCCATCTTGCGTACGGTGAAATTACAAGTTATACACTATTCATATTTATACCTCTACATAAAGCCTGTCCGTGCTGATAGCAAATTTTAAACTGGTTAGTTCAGTAGTCATTTTATGCGAAACTACTCTTCACATGAACAGCGGTTAGTAGGTGACTGGAAAATCGTTTACACAGCAAAAAATCGTCTATTCGTCATAAAACTTTTGAAGTTTCTCTTTCAAAACCCGTTATTCTCAAAAATATATAGTTTTGACAAGGGATTACTGAGAGATCCATGTGAGAGATATGCGTGTTGGCTGTCTAAGATACTAAGGAGTGTATCAATACAATTTTGCAAAACATAAGGACGATACAAACATTCGCATGCTGTGTCATTCCAAAGTAATCTACTGAAGCGCCAAAGAAACTGATATAGGCATGCATATTGAAAACAGGCAAAATATGACGCTGCGGTCGGCAACGCCTATATAACACACCTAGTGTCTGACGCAATTGTTAGATCGATTACTGATGCTACAGTGGCAGGTTATCAAGATTTAAGTGTGTTTGAAGTGGTGTTCTAGATGACGCACGATCGGAGGAGCATAGCATCTCAGAGGACGAAATGAAGTGGGAATTTTACTTTCCGATCATTTCACGAGTGTACCATGAATATCACGAATTCGGTAAAGAAATGTCCGACATCACTGCAGCCGGAAAAAGGTCCTGCAAGAACAGGACCAACGGCGACCGAAGAGAATGGTGACAGAAGTGCAATATATCCGGAAACTGCTGCAGATTTCAGTGCTGGGCCATCAACAAGTGTCAACTTGCGAACCATTCACCGAAACGTCATCGATATGGGCTTTTGGAGCTGAAGGCCCACTCGTGTACCCTTGATGACTGCACGACACGAAGCTTTAAGCTTCCCCTGGGCCAGTTAACAACGACATTGGACTATTGATGACTCGACACATTGCCTAGGCAGACGAGTCTCGTTTCAAACTGTATCAAGTTCATGGAAGTGTAGAGGTATGGAAACAACCTCACGAATCTATGGATCCTGCAGATCAACAGGGGCTCTTCAAGTTGGTGGAGTGTCAGTAATGCTATGGAGTGGGACTGTCGGAATGATATGGGACCCATGATACATCAGTAGCTGGACAACAGGAACGCCATCCCACATTGCATTATTGCCAAATTTATTCAATATGACTGATCCAAGATAGCGGACATAGATTTGGCAACAATCCAGTGACAACACAGTGGGAAGGTCAAATTTTGGCAGGAAAATAGGTCAATTGGGCTACCTCAACTAACGTAAACCCCTCCATCATCCCCCCCCCCACTCCCAGAAAATGGTGGGAATTTCAAATTTTAGCAGAAAAAAGGTCACTTGGGCTACCTCCACTAACCTAAGAAAATGGCAGGAAAATAGGTCACTTGGGCTACCTCCACTAACCTAAGTCATCCGATCGATACCTCTTCTTTGGTCGGTTGTTTTGTGGGGGCTGAAGGGACTGTCGCTCTTCCCTGGAATTGGTGGGACAGGACAGCGTGCTGGGCTGCTGGGCAGGATGGACATAAGTATTTCGCAGTTTTTATTTAAACAGTTTCAGTTGTCATAGGCAGTAGTTCCATCCAGTGTGTTCACCATGAGGTCCAGAGTCCAACTGAACTACTACACAGTACTGCCACCAGAGGGTGCCATCATCCCATGGTGGTCTGGAGGGAAAATGGCGGGAAAAGTATTCAGCCTTGTGTTGGGCTGCTGGAGAAAGGAAGAAGTGTACTTTACCTATTTTGGAAAAAAATTATTTTGGGATGCATTTGACGTAGTTTAGGTTCTACACTGATACAGGACACTCGTCCTAACGTGCTTGGGGTCACAGTAAATAGTCTGCAGACCTGCAAACCAATCGTAAACCACTGAAATAAAGCAGTACACTGATGTGCAGACACGCAAACAAATCGTAAATTATCAAAATAGTGCATGTAAAAGGCTCTAAAAACACGCTTGCTAATCGTCAACTGTCGAAATTATGCATTGCACAGCCTGCACACATGTTCAGAAAATAATGCAACAGACACGAACACAACTCGTAAATAGAGAAAAAATAATACTGAGCTAATGCTATGCAAACGCGCTCATAAAGCTTAAACTGCTGAAAATAATGCAGTGCATAAACACTCATCGCACTAAAAAATGCTTTCGAACTATCGTGAACGACAACGTATCAGTGAACTATTCCCTGCACAGGTCCCAAAGCAAGCCTACTGAATGGCCCGCTGAAGCTGGTCCCATACGCGAGACGCCTCTGCGCCGTGCACACCTGTTTTCCGTTGATGGTACGATGACTTTCTACCTGTGGTCCAACAAAGATCTAATTGCCGAGCGACTCACTATCGTAGGTGCAGATAAAATGTTTTCAATGTTGTACTGATGCCACATGTTTATGTCAATAACAACTAAGTCTCTCTCTGAATGTGCTATAGAAATCTGTTGCAATGCTTCCCAGAATAACAGAGGGTGCATTGTTCCTAGCGATCTTATTGGGAGATGCATCTAGCTGTGCACCAGTTTACTGTGGCTGACTTATAGCTTTTTTCAGAGCTGTGGGTCGAGCGAGAGACATATGCATAGCGGCTCACCCATGCAGGTGCAGCTAAAAGGTTATAACCAGCTGCAACATAGTAGGAAATATAAACAGTGATCCAGAAAATGTCAAATATTTTCTTTTTTTAATCCACTCTTGGATTACAGTATAAATTCATTTGACAATGACCGGTTTCAGTCAGTAATGGCCATCTTCAGATCTACAATATCTGAAATACATACACCTAGTGTGCAGTCAATGTTTCAAAATAATACAGCATTTGATATTATGATATACTCTCATACAAACTGGGAAATGTACAGATAAAATAAGTTAAAACGTACCTGTTCTACATTATGTTCTAATGACATAAAGCTGTAATGGCATCGTCAAAACATATAAACATATAAATACACTCAGCAAAGCATCGTCACATAGAACTGTTATAGTTATCAAAACTGAGAAGTCTGCTACATGTATTTTACTTAATGTGCCTTTATTGGATTGTGGGTCTTACGTAAAAGAAGAATACATTTAAGCCCACAGTACCGACATCTATGAACCATGTAGGCAAAGAGATTTCTGGTAGCTATCGCATTTCAGTAGGTTTTGTACAGTTGAAAAATGACTGTGTGGACAATGAGACCTATTTTACACCATATTTTAGTTCTATGTGACGATGTTTTGCTGAGTGTATTTATATGTTTTGATTATGCCATTAAGGCTACATTAGGACATGGTGTAGAACAGGTGCGTTTTACCTTATTTTATCTGTACATTTCCCAGTTTGTATGAGAGTTTATCGTGATATGAAATACTGTATTATTTTGAAAGATGGACTGCCCACTATACTGTAGATCTGTCTGAAACTGATCATCGTTAAAGGAATTTATAGTGTGATCAAATACTGGAATAAAAAATTAAAAAATAAACATTCCAAAGGTTATCAGTGTCATACTACCGTCACATGTCTCTGTAAATAAGAGCCAAGTCTACCACTCAGAAATCATAAAGTGTCACAGAAATAGTTAACGTTCGCTTTTGTAGGAGGTTTCATGATGTCTCAGATTGTCTGCATGGACATTCTTGTCCTAACAGCGCCTGTTCACGAAAATAGCCCAGAATAACGCCGAATGCATTCCTCATGATGGTCCTAAGGTGGGACCCCGTCCACCACGTGTTACCCTTACTGGAGATCGTAACTCATGCTATGAACAAACATATCCGAAATGCAAATATTCTCACCACTATGCTAAAGCTCCCATGTTCCAAAACAAAGGATGTCTTGTCTGTAAATGGAACACTCTGATCGGCTCTTACTGAATTTCCCCCCAAATTATTGATATTGCCGGATTGGAGCACATTCCGCCTTTTTTCTTTCTGCAAACGAGACTTTCAGCTACAAAACTATTTTGTACAGATTGCCATATCAGACTGAGAGTTAAAACCTGCAGAAGTGGCCTACAGATCGTCAAATACGGAAAGACTCTTGCTCAATTACACTGCTCCGCCACTGAGGACGTAAGCTTGATTACTTCAGTTGTGAAACCTATCTCCACATACCATATCGATGTAGTAAACATACAATCCGCATCCTGCGCCATACAAAATCGCCCCTTTTGCATCATGCGTATAGCTATCGACCGCAAGACACTTGAGCAGACAGCATAAGCACATGCACATTATACACTTCTCACAGCACTAGATATTTCCCGTGAAGTCGGGTCATCCACTCCCGATACGAGACCAGAGCGCCCTCAGCGGCCGAAGTCACTCGCGCGAAATGTGCAGAACCAGTCAACTCGACCATTTACATGTTAGGGAACAATGGTCCAGCGCAAACACAATTCCATATTGAATGCTCTCAAAAATCCATGTGATCACAAAACCTTTCCATCCGTGCAGGCCTCTTCATTCGGACGGCTCCTGCCGTTTGCGCAATACGTGAATGATTCCCGCCACAGACCACCACCGCCAACACGCGCCAGCACCCCTAGACAGAATCGTCCTAGGATACTGGCTACTTACACATTTGATCACTATACTTCCAATTAAATATTACGATCGCGGTCTCAATTGGACGACATTCGACAATAAGCGAAATATTGGAATACATTCATGTTGGGGGCTGTGGCCCTGGAAATAGAAATATGTGTACCATTCTTATGTCTTGAGGTACTTTTCCCTTTGCTTCCTTATGACTGGATATAGTCATTTCCTTTGCAAATGTTGGAACACACACACATACTTTATAAGTCTGATGCTCAAGGCGAACCTATGATGCACAGCCCACTACAGTAGAGGGACAAGGTTCGTGCCAGCGCACGTTGCACTGTAGCCAAATTTATTCAAGATGGCAGCAATGACGTAATCCAAGATGGCGGCATGTAGACTTGGCAACATCGCATGACGTCATCCAAGAGGGCGGATTTTGGCGGGAGAATAGGCCAATTGAGCTACTTCCACTAACCTAACCTCAAGAAAAAATGGAATTTTGAATTTTGGCGCGAAAATAGCCCTATTGTGCTACGTCCACTAACCTAAGCCACCAGAAGAAAAAATAGCGGAAGTTTGAATACCAACAGGATAACGCATGCAAAACCGTACTTGTCTTTTCATTATTATTGATTATCATTCATTAACATCCATTATTATTTATCATCATTCCTTATCATTTATTATTATAGGCCTACCTCCACTAGAAAAATGCGCCAGATTCAAATTCCAACACGATATTGCTCGAAAACTGTACTTCTATTTATTATTTATTCAAGATGTCCGATTTTCTCGGTGAGAAAGCCATTTTCCTTATATCTATAACATAAATCTATCACAAGTTCAAGTCCCAACACCATAATTGATCATATGTACGAGCTTTCCCCGTCACTTATCTTTTTGCACTGGTAGCCTCTCATAATCGCGTCAAATAATAAACTGCTCTTATAGTAACATAAGTCACGCCTTTTGATTTTGCAGGGAGGAAGGGACTGAAGCCTTCATTTCAAGCAGTAAGGTCATCACTTGTTCTCCAACACAGTCAGCACACACATCTTTGATATTGCAATGCAGTCACCACGACAGCTGCACTCCAACTGAATTAGTTCAATTCCTCACCACCCCCTGGCCCGCACGCGGAGACACTGCCTACGCCTCTCATATGAGGTGGCTGGCCACTAGCGCGGGGGGCGAGCACAGCGATCGCTACCATGTCGTAAACATGTTTTCGCTGGACACGCTGGAACTTCCCGAGTTTGACGTCACAACGGCCCCTTGTCTGCTCACCACGTGTATTCGTCGCCTCCGCACGTTTCCCACCAAAATTGTCTGCCTCAGAGCTCAATCACACAACGGTCGACCGTTCGCTGCCACACTTTTGGCGCCACGTTCAAACCTGTCGATGCCGACCTCGTCACCATCCACCACGTGTCCCTGTGCGAGTGAGAATGTAGTGCTACACTTTTGGCGGCAAAGTTTGCTCGACAGTGGCATCCGCCATGACTATATAACAGCACGTTCGGACCGCACTAGAATGCCCGCTAATTGACTCGCTCTCGTGCACATGTAATAACTGTACAATCGCTGAGCCGCCGCCCCGCTTAGGCCACACAACCACCATACACGCGACAGAGATAGCCTTCTGTAAATACCTGGAAAATTACTATTTATTTCAGACATTACGGTCATGCAGGTGTGTCCCACCTGACTTCTCCATGCTCACACAGCGAAACTCCAGAGCGCAGCTGACGTACGCGCGGCCGGCTGAGCCCGCTCCATCGGCAGCTCCCTGGCCAGCTGACGTCAAGCGACCAGTGCTGCCCGCACGCCCCCATGGCGAGCGCGCCAGGTAGGCGGCGTGTGGCGCCTCAGGGTCCCGCCACAAACGGTTAGCCGCGCTCGCCTCAGAGTCTTACTACGTAACCATCTTTCTGCGCTCGCGACCACTTAACGCTGGACAAGATGGAACTTGTCGAGTGCGTGCCAGACAAAGGATACATTTGGCGCCAGAGTTTTACCGACAGAGGAATCCAAAACAGCGTCTTTGCTCGTTTCGGGAACGCTCGCTAATTAACATATCACCACATTGCTATATTAGATAATTGAATTTACAATTTCATATACGTATGCAAACGTGTACAACTCCCTATTTTGAACTTATTTTCGAGGACCAGACCGCCACCTCCTCCTCCTAGGAGCCTGCGCCAAGTTTCAAATCTGCCAGTAAACAAAGCTCACTTGCGCTTCCGCCACCAACCTAAGAAAATTGTTTCAAACTAAGCCACCAGCATTCAACTTCTTCCTACACGTTTCTGGTAAACGGATTCATCCTGCACTAGGTCCATGGATTTAGAAACGAATTTACTTTATTTAGCATCGGAGTATATATATCACTCCGACATGTCCCACATCATACAGACCTGCAAAACTTTCCTACATAACTCATTTGCAATTTTCTAGACACACGCTTGCTAATTGTAAACAGTTAAAAATAACTCATAGCACAGCCTACAGACATGCGAACCGCTCGTAAATAATGCAAAACATTTACCTCCAATTAGCCAAACAACTGCTAATTTTCGGAAATAATTTCAGTGCATAGGCTGATGGAAGGAGGAAAGATTGTACTTTATTTATTTGCTACTTATCTTTTTGAAACTTTTACTTCTCATAGGTTTCGATATGTAATGCTCACATAAGGTAGCTTCTGAACTCCAGTAGTGCACTACACGTGGCAACACAACCACACCCATCAAGATATTCATTCCAATCCAGACCTGTAACTCCTCTACAGATAAATTTGTCCAGTTATTTGTCTACTCACTCATATTCTGACCAGATTGCCGTTATTGCGCAAAAACTGCTCAGACAGCACTGTGCTGCTCAGGGAAGAAAGAAAAGGTTGCACTCTACTTACTTGGAGCCCTTTTATTTAGCCATGGAGTATATTTGTCACAAAACACCTGCACTGATCTGACTGTGGTCATCTGACACAGGCCACATACAGTTAAACAACTCGCATCCAACTGAGATGGTTACGGAAAACCAATCACTCTGAACAGCACTGCGTGTAATCATTGAGAACACACTATTTATTTTTTTCTAACAACTTATTTAAACATAGAGTCATTCAACTATCACTTGTTCTTATCTTATAACTCATCCATTAGGTCTGGGGGCCAGGTCATCCCTTTCTTTCTTTGTTCCTTTCTTTCTTTCAGGAACAGACAGCTAATTTTTTTTTTTTTTTTTTTTTTTTTTTTTTTTTTTTTTTTTTTTTTTTTTTTTACAGTGGCAGCTAAACTGCGCCATCAACTTAACATCACCATTCGCGAAACATATCTTCAAATACGTTAACACACTTACTCAACTACACAGCGGTCTCGCTGAGGACATGACCTTCAATATTACAGTTCTTAATCCGATAACCACCGAAACAAGTACTAAATGATCAAACTAATCCCATAGCGCCTTACAAAGCAAGTGTCCGTGCGCCGCCAACGGCATGTCGAAGCCACATAGCTGTCCATCTAAACAACCGTCCACTCAGCCCCAGTACCAGAATGCTGAAGTGGGCTCTCCCTATACCTGCTCTCCAGCTATTGTCTAACGACATACAGTGCACAAATGGATTCCTGAATAGCGCAGATCTCTATCTCCCCCTTGCATCTCCAACAAAACATGTAAACAGTGTCTCTCCTAGCCAGCGAACATGACATCATTCACCCTTCGCTAACAATTTCCACTCACATATATAAAACGATATTCACTCCTGCCAAAACTCACTTAATAATAAAAAGCATTCTCCCTTTCTAAGCATAGATGAGTATGCATTTATCTTCACCCATCTGATCTCTCGGAGAAAGACATATCTATTTCCTTCTGCAACCTGTCTATAAACATAACGATCTCAGTTACTACAACAGGAGCTTGTTTTGACCATTCGCCAGAAATGCGCTTAATGTTGTATGTCTCAAACTAGGTACAAGTACTACAGATCCTCAACACCCTAGCATCTTATTCTCCACCATCAATCACTGAAAGTCACGAAGACACCAATGCATTCCACCTCCAGCGAGTAGTAAATGTTTTCAAGGCCGCGTTAATCGTGTGTGTCAACGAGCTATGAGCTATTCTGACAATAGACGTGAAGGCAGGTCCAGACCTGAGACGCCGGCGGTATACAGGAGAAGAACAATGCAGCTTTCACCTGTGTCGGCTGTCACGAGCGCTCGGAAGCTGAACTGGGCTGGAGACTCTGGAACCCCCTTCCCCGCCGACCGCACGCGCGCACGGCCTGCCTTTCAGTGTAATCTAAGGCGCATAGGCGATATCAGTTTTCCTGGTGACAAGTGACCCGTGGTCTAGGGGTAGCGTCTTTGATTTATAATCAAAACGTCTTCGGTCCCGCGTTTGATCCCCGCCATTGCCTATATTTTTATAAACAATCAGCATTGGCGGCCGAAGACTTCCGTCATAAGAAGTCAGCCTCATTCTGCCAACGGCCTTGTCAAGGAGGGCGGAGGAGCGGATAGAGGTTCAGGGCACTCTCTTGTCCTAGGGGTGGGAAATTACCCCTAAAGGCGGAAGAATCAGCAATGATCAACGACATGAGGATGCAGAAGGCAATGGAAACCACTGCATTGAAGACACGTAACGTGTATCCACAGGACATGTGGCCTGTAGTTGAAGAAGTGTCATGATGATCTCTCCATTGGCAAAAGATTCCGGAATAGTCACCCATTCGGATCTCCGGGAGGGGACTGCCAAGGGGGAGGTTACCATGAGAAAAAGACTGAATAATCAACGAAAGGATAATGTTCTACGAGTCGGGGCGTGGAATGTCAGAAGCTTGAACGTGGTAGGGAAACTAGAAAATCTGAAAAGGGAAATGCAAAGGCTCAATCTAGATATAGTAGGGGTCAGTGAAGTGGAAGGAAGACAATGATTTCTGGTCAGATGAGTATCAGGTAACATCAACAGCAGCAGAAAATGATATAACAGGTGTAGGATTCGTTATGAATAAGAAGGTAGGGCAGAGGGTCTTTTACTGTGAACAGTTAAGTGACCGGGTTGTTCTAATCAGAATCGACAGCAGACCAACACCGACAACGATAGTTCAGGTATACATGCCGACGTCGCAAGCTGAAGATGAACAGATAGAGAAAGTGTATGAGGATATTGAAAGGGTAATGCAGTATGTAAAGGGGGACGAAAATCTAATAGTCATGGGCGACTGGAATGTAGGGGAAGGAGTAGAAGAAAAGGTTACAGGACAATATGGGCTTGGGACAAGGAATGAAATAGGAGAAAGACTAATTGAGTTCTGTAACAAGTTTCAGCTAGTAATAGCGAATACCCTGTTCAAGAATCACAAGAGGAGGAGGTATACTAGGAAATGGTCAGACAGAGATACCGAAATCAGATACTGGATTGTAAGGCGTACCCAGGAGCAGATATAGACTCAGATCACAATATAGTAGAGATGAAGAGTAGGCTGAAGTTCAAGACATTAGTAAGGGAGAATCGATATGCAAAGAAGTGGGATACGGAAGTTCTAAGGAATGACGAGATACGTTTGAAGTTCTCTAACTCTATAGATACAACAATAAGGAATAGCGCAGTAGGCAGTACAGTTGAAGAGGAATGGACATCTCTAAAAAGGGCCATCACAGAAGTTTGGAAGGAAAACATAGGTACAAAGAAGGTAGCTGCGAAGAAACCATGGGTTTCAGTTGATTAATGAAAGGAGGAAGTACAAACATGTTCTGGGAAAATCAGGAATACAGAAATACAAGTCGCTGAGGAATGAAATAAATAGGAAGTGCAGGGAAGCTAAGCCGAAATGGCTGCAGAAAAAATGTGAAGCCATCGAAAAAGATATGATTGTCGGAAGGACAGACTCAGCATACAGGGAAGTCAAAACAACCTTAGGTGACATTAAAAGCAACGGTGGTAACATTAAGAGTGCAACGGGAATTCCACTATTAAATGCAGAGGAGAGAACAGATAGGTGGAAAGAATACATTGAAAGCCTCTATGAAGGTGAAGATTTGTCTGAAGTGATAGTAGAAGGAACAGGAGTCGATTCAGAAGAGATAGGGGATCAGTATTAGAATCGGAATTTAAAAGACCTTTGGAGGACTTACGGTCTAATAAGGCAGAAGGGATAGATAACATTCCATCAGAATTTCTAAAATCATTAGGGAAAGTGGCAACAAAACGACTATTCACTTTGGTGTGTAGAATATATGAATCTGGCGACATACCATCTGACTTTCGGAAAAGCATCATCCACACAGTTCCGAAGACGGCAAGAGCTGACAAATGCGAGAATTATCGCAATCATCTTAACAGCTCATGCATCGAAGCTGCTTACAAGAATAATATACAGAAGAATGGAAAAGAAAATTGAGAATGCGCTAGGTGACGATCAGTTTGGCTTTAGGAAAAGTAAAGGCTCGAGAGAGGCGATTCTGACGTTACGGCTAATAATGGAAGCAAGGCTAAAGAAAAATCAAGACACGTTCATAGGATTTGTCGACCTGGAAAAAGCGTTCGACAATATAAAATGGTGCAAGCTGTTCGAGATACTGAAAGAAGTAGGGGTAAGCTATAGGGAGAGACGGGTCATATATAATATGTACAACAACCAAGAGGAAATAATAAGAGTGGAAGATCAAGAACAAATTGCTCATATTAAGAAGGGTGTAAGACAAGGCTGTAGCCTTTCGCTCCTACTCTTCAGTCTGTACATCGAGGAAGCAATGATGGAAATAAAAGAAAGGTTCAGGAGTGGAATTAAAATACAAGGTGAAAGGATATCAATGATACGATTCGCTGATGACATTGCTGTCCTGAGTGAAAGTGAAGAAGAATTAAATGATATGCTCAACAGAATGAACAGTCTAATGAGTACACAGTATGGTTTGAGAGTAAATCGGAGAAAGACGAAGGTAATGAGAAGCAGTAGAAATGAGAACAGCGAGAAACTTAACATCAGGATTGATGGTCACGAAGTCAATGAAGTTAAGGAATTCTGCTACCTAGGCAGTAAAATAACCAATGACGGACGGAGCAAGGAGGACATCAAAAGCAGACTCGCTATGGCAAAAAAGGCATGTCTGGCCAAGAGAATTCTACTAATATCAAATACCGGCCTTAATTTGAGGAAGAAATTTCTGAGGATGTACGTCTGGAGTACAGCATTGTATGGTAGTGAAACATGGACTGTGGGAAAACCGGAACAGAAGAGAATCGAAGCATTTGAGATGTGGTGCTATAGACGAATGTTGAAAATTAGGTGGACTGATAAGATAAGGAATATGTGGAAAACACTGATAAGGAGAAGGGACAGGATGATAGAACATCTGCTAAGACATGAGAAAATGACTTCCATGGTACTAGAGGGAGCTGTAGAGGGCAAAAAACTGTAGAGGAAGACAGAGACTGGAATACATACGGAAAATAATTGAGGATGTAGGTTGCAAGTGCTACTCTGAGATGAAGAGGTTAGCACAGGAAAGGAATTCGTGGTGGGCCGCATCAAACCAGTCAGTAGACTGATGACTAAAAAAAAAAGTTGAGGTCATGTTTGGGGGAGGTCGAGCAGAGACTTTTGGTCAGTTTCGCAGCTGGTGGTGTTTGGGCACGTCTGTTATACTATTTTGTGAACATGTCTGTGCACTGTGCGCTGCTTTATTTGGAGCGTTTAAGAGTATTTGCTATTGTGTGGTGAAATTAGGAGTTGTTTAACTGTATGTGGCCTGTGTAAGATGACCACAGTCGGATCAGTGCAGGTGTTTTGATACAAATATACTCCATGGCTAAATAAAAGGGCTCCAAATCAGTAGACTGCAGCCCTTCCTTACTTCCCTGAGCAGCACAGCGCTCAGTTCAGAAGTTGCCTTATGTGAACATTACATATCGAAAGCTATGAGAAGTAATAGTTTCAAAAAGATAAGTAGCAAATAAATAAAGTACACTCGTTCCTACTTCCATCAGCCTATGCACTGAAATTATTTCCGAAAATTAGCAGTTGTTTGGCTAACTGGAGGTAAATGTTTTGCATTATTTACGAGCGGTTCGCATGTCTGTAAGCTTGCTATGAGTTATTTTTAACTGTTTACAATTAGCAACCATGTGTCTAGAACATTATAAATAGTTATGTAGTCTGTGTGATGTGGGACATGTCGGAGTGATACATATACTCCATTCCTAAATAAAGTAAATTCGTTCCTCCATCCATGGACGTAGTGCAGGCTGAGTCCATTTACCAGAAACGTGTAGGAAGAGGTTGAATGCTGGTGGCATAGTTTGAAACAATTTTCTTAGGTTGGTGGCGGAAGTGCAAGTGCGCTTTGTTTACTGGCAGATTTCAAACTTGACGCTGGCTCCTAGGAGGAGGATGTTGTGGCCTGGTCCTCTAAAATTTAATTCAAATTAGCGAGTTGAACACGTTTGCATACGTATATGAAATTGTAAATTCAATTATTTATTATAGCAGGGTGTTGAGATGTTAATTAGCGAGCGTTCTCGAAACGAGCAAAGACGCTGTTTTGCGGCCATGGTGGATTCCACTGTCGGTTAAACTCTGCCGCCAAATGTATCCTTTGTCTGGCACGCACTCGACAAGTTCCATCTTGTCCAGCGTTAAGTGGTCGCGGGCGCAGAAAGATGGTTACGTAGTCAGACTCTGAGGCGAGCGCGGCTAATCGTTTGTGGCTGGACCCTGAGGCGCCACTCGCCGCCTATCTGGCGCGCTGGCCATAGGGATGTGCGGGCAGCGCTAGTCGCTTGACGTCAGCTGGCCAGGGAGCTGCCGATGGAGCGGGCTCAGCCGGCCGCGCGTACGTCAGCTGCGCTCTGGAGTTTCGCTGTGTGAGCGTGGAGAAGTCAGTTGGGACACACCTGCATGACCGTAATGTCTGAAATAAATACTAATTTTCCAGGTATTTACAGAAGGCTATCTCCGTCGCGTGTATGGTGGTTGTGTGGCCTAAGCGGGGCGGCGGCTCAGCGATTCTACATTTATTACATGTGCACGAGAGCGAGTCAATTAGCGGGCATTTTAGTGCGGTCCAAATGTGCTGTTATATAGTCTTGGCGGATGCCACTGTCGAGCAAACTTTGCCGCGAAAAGTGTAGCACAGCGTTCTTGCTCGCACAGGGGCACATGGTGCATGGTGAGCGGTCGGCATCGACAGGTTTGAATGTGGCGCCAAAAGTGTGGCAGCGAACGGTTGACCATTGTGTGATTGACCTCCGAAGCAGATAATTTTGGCGGGAAATGTGCGGCGGCGACGAATACACGTGGTGAGCAGACAAGGGGCCGCTGTGGCGTCAAAATCGGCAAGTTCAAGTGTATCCAGCGAAAACATGTTGAAACGTCCCCTTTGAAAAATTATACACGCATGTGCTTAAAGTGACACACAATATTTTTTAAGCGCAACGCAGTCTGATCTTCAGTAATCCCTACAAGAGAATGGCCCTGACTAACAGTAACCTATATGTTTCACAAATCACTTACCTCACAAAAATCTTCGTTACTCGAAGTACTGCAATACAGCGAGCGCCACTACTGCCAGCTAACTAAAAGATTCAAACTACGGAAGTCACTAACTACTGATAGGCACAGTTAGCAAATGAAAGATTTTAATAGAGAACAAACAATGTATTTACCTTAATAGTCATAATATATATATCAGTTCATGACATCCATTCTTACAAATTTCAAAACTCCGCCATCTCTCTCCCCACGCCCACCACTGTTGGCGGCTCACCTCCAACTGCGCAACGCTACGCGCTGTTAGCATCCAGCTGCCACTGCCCAACACTACAATGGCAGACAACAATGCAAACCAGCCACAGACTGCACATGGCACAGCCAGTGATTTTCATACAGATCGCTACGTGGCGGCGGCGTTACCAATAAAAAAACCTAAACAGCCTACTTACATAGCCCCCATGCTCCCCACAAAAAAGTTTACAAATTGTGTTGGGCAGTAGCCAATACAGATTTGAAAATTTTTTTCATAATTACAATAACAAAGAAATGAAATGCACACACTTATCGATACAATGTTGGTCAAAAGCTAAAATTTTCTCACAGTCCATAAAGACAGACCTGATCGTTCATCACAGTAAAATAGCAGTGTTTTTGCTCAATGTCTGAGCAGTAAAAGAAAATGCACATGGAAGTAGTGGATTTCCATGCAGTCTTGAAGAAGTAGTGTTGTCCTTCCAACGGAAAAACATGCTGACGGATAATGGGCCACAACAGAGCAAACACACAGCAGAGTCAGTCGACGTTTTGAAGAATATTGATAGGTAGGTCATCAAAGAGCAGACCCACTGTAGTCCTGGTAGAGAGTATGGTATTGGTGAGTCATCAAAGGTGCAGACCCACAGCAGTCCTTGTAGAAATAATGGTATGGGTGAGTCATCAAAGATGCAGACCCACTGTAGTCCTTGTAGAGATGGCCAGCAGCCAACTGTTGCAACTGTGCAGGTGCACAATCACCATTGAAGAGTCTTGCGGAGAATATAGCAAGTTCCTAAACCACCACTTGTGCACTCACAAAGTTTTTGGAATTGTCCTTAGAACCAGCAATGCTGTTAACCAGTCCCTTGCTGAATTATCAACACACGTGCAAACACTAACAGACCCTACTTCTCCCATATTGTCCATATACTATAACCAACAGAAATGTGTGCAGTGAAATGTAACTTACAAGTTACTTAATCTGATGAATTAGTGTCAATTACAATTTTATAACATAAGAATACAATAACAAAGGTACAAAATTCATCATAAAAACATAATAGTACAGGTAACAATTGTAGTAATACAGGCTATACAAAAGAATTGAAGTAACAAATACATCAGTGTTACAAAACTTACGACATAAGTACATACATAAAGGATCAGAATAACTTTTGAAACATCATTTTCACACATGAGCATTAGAACAAAACAGAATAAATACTGTGTAAACATCTTTACAAAGTAAATAACATGTTATTAATGCAAATTATATTTGAGGATAACAGTATTCCTCATCATACTGAATGTAGGTTAGTATTAGAAGGGAAAAAAAATCTATGGAACAGTACACAGAGACACGAAGAAAATAAATACACAAGGGTACACAAACACATAGTGGGATTACTCAAAAGGAAAGGACAGGGTTTGTTTTCAGGGTAACATTTGGTACTGCAGTCCAACCCAAAACTTCATTCTGTAGATCCTTCGTCATATCTCAACATTTGTTTCCACAAAAAATATCCTATCCAAGCATGCTTTCTGTATTTTGTTCACATCCCCTTTCAAAAATAGTTTTTCTGCACTGTACACTACTTTTTTGGCCAAATCATTTTCTTATAACTTCTCAATGTATTTCTTCCAATTCCTCATAGTTAGTTTCTTATATAGTCTACCCCCTCTTAAGCTAACTTAAACCTACTGAGCTCAGATGCTAAACTAAGGGACGAGGCAATGCAGCAGCAGAAAACAATTAATACAAACAGCAATGAAAGAAATGGAAGTTGTCAAAGTAGGCAGCAATATTACAACTAATATGAGGCAATGTGCAGCAAACAAGAAAAATAAATCCGTAGTAAAACTGGCTTAACAGAGTAATACAAAGTCAAATTCAGTAACATTATGCCTGGCAAACAGCAGCAGCAAATGCAATACCTTATATCTAAACATGACAAAGCTGAAGCAGAAAAAATATTACAGTAAAGACAACAATGCAGGTAAGGGAGATGTCTATTCACATCTTAATGTCTATATAATTAAAATGGTGCACCACAAAAACTTATTGTAAAAAAATATTACCATGTACTTGAAAAGAAAATTATGTATTCAGTTACTGTTATTAATCCCTTCTTATTGTTCTTTCCATTCAAAGTGCTCCTTTTTCGAAGAATATGGATCATATAATTATTATTTAATAGATATGTTGGCAGAAAGTGTTCACATTAGCAAATGCATTAAATTTTATTTTATAAAATCAATGCTGCAACACAGCTGGAAACCAGATATCCAATGAAGTAAGCAACTATGAAAGGCAAAGCATAAAAGTATCATTCAATAGTCATGTGACATTTCAAAAGTTAGTACAAATTCTCTCAATTCTCTTAGAAAGACGCTTGTCATTATCAGGTGTGCAGATGTAAGAAAGTATCTTTCCAAGTAATAAGCGTGTCGTTTTTGCGATGCTTTCTACAAAGGAATGTCAATTGCGAGGATAATGGCCTCTTTATTTTTTTCTCCACCTGTGCCTCTGAAAGGCACACGCTAATGGCTTGTTTGCAGGTGGCTGTCGCACAGCTGGGTGCCCACGACGCATTACGTGCAGGTGGTCACTTAACTTTCTTACCGAAATATTTACGACACCAGTTTCCTCTACAGTGGAAATCTCATATAAAAAATTTCACAGGTGAAGAACTTGCGTTACAAATCTGTAGAAACAAAATCCTATTGATATAACAGTGTCCAAAAAAGTTCCCTCGGCATTGTAATACATTCACGCATTTACATACATTTCATAACTCTTAAAGTACAATTCTTGGTTTCCAACAACCTTTTTCACAAACCAGAGTCCCTAACCACTACTCATTATTCCTTACCGTATTCATCGACACTTCTTCAATATTTCATCATAACAGATACATAGTCAAATAACACATATAGCATCAGCTTATTGACCATAAACATACCGCAACAGCGTAATACACATAGTCATCGTAATAATAACATCATAACACCTCAGTCAACTCTCAAAATCGTCGTAGCTTCCTCCAATAATTTCAAAACCTAAAAAAAATTCTCTGCTCGTGTCAAAAGTGTCATCTGCCTCAAACGTACTTCAAAATTCATGATCTCATACCAAATATGTCATTCAAAGCTCTCATAGTATCAGAATGGTTCCGAAAAAATATGAACAGTTCACAAAGTACAGACAAAATACAATTTCGTAAGTGTGAAGTTATCCAACTGTGTAATTATGTAAACATCTGTCACTGATGTAGTAAAATAAATGTTTGTCTCTCCCAGTTAGATGATCAGATAGCTATGTAATTTAATTGTTACAGAAATATGGTACCGATGTGTAAAGTTGTATAAGCAAATACTATATTAGCTAGGGCTCCTTGTACTTGCCAAACACATGGTACACAAAGTAGGGGTGTACCCCCCCCCCCCTGAAGATTAATGTAATTATACCCTCAGGTGTTACAGATTACAGCAAAGGAATGAAATGTATCACGAAAAACTTTCTTTGTAATTGAAAAATCTTGAAAAATAAATGGTTTAAATTCAAAATTAATCACTCAAATACGTGTAATGTAGTGCTAAATGTGCATCTTGCTGTAAGATAATTCTGTGGAAGTTTCGTAGTTATCGTCCTCTGTAAGCAAAGTTCTGCTGAAGTCAATGTACTTACCTCATCATAAACGAAAGTGAAATGCTTTGCGTATAGATATCGTAGTTATTACGTACCATACCGTGATCAAGAAAGTACTATAATGTAACGTATTGTTGTGCTATGGAAAAGGCTGTCTCATTGTAGCTATACCACAAAAGTTATTACTAAAACATGTTTTACTTTCCAGAATAATACAGAAAAACTATGCAGATATAAAGCAGATACACCGCAAAAGCAACAATGTAAATTGTCACTCATTAGTAGCGTCGTGATAAAATCGTGTAGCTATCACATAAACTAACCACTTTGTCATCTGGTATCTCACACAAAGTGCTTTAAATCCAGAATGTGTTTTCAGGTAAACCAAAAGGTTGCATTAAAATCTCATTAGCAGTACTGGTAAATGTCCTAAGTATATAAGTCTTATAGTCGTTACGTAATCGTGCAACTATCAAGCAAGAATTTACACACACAATAACACTGTGACGTCTGTTCACTATAACAATGCACTCGTAAATACTGTCTAAATATGTTCCGTAGGTTCTAGACTGGATAGTAAACTTCAAACATTGTTGCATATTAACAGTTTATAAGTGAGACAAAGCATACTGGTAACGTGAAGTGAACAGCTTTATGGCAAAGACAAAGTTAAAAAGCAGATTATCTTTCAATAAACGGTTTTACATGTGAAATGTGGTGTAAATCTTTACTCTTCCTAGTACGCAGAGTTTCAACTTCAACGCAATTATCATGTGGTATACGTTGGATTCTGTAAGGTCCATTGTAAACTAGAAAGAATTTGTGACTCAAGTGTTTCTTCTTACGTGACAATGAATGAGCTTTAATGAGAACTTTCTGACCAATATAATTTCTTTGCATTTGCTTTACCATGTAATTTTCTACTTTTGTGTGCAGCAGAATTTATATTTTTAATAGCCAAATCAATTATGTCTTTGTGTCGAAGTTTACGTGTATTCGGAAAAGGTACAAGCTCTCTGATTCTGTTCGGTGGTTCTTTATTCTTCAGTACAAGAACAGGTGGTAAAGCAGTGGAGTCATGAGGCATTTCATTCAGCACGTTTTGAAATAAGTGTAAATATCTGTCCCAATGCTGATGCTTTCTGTGACAATAAAGTCTGCAAAGCTTATTGATTTCTTTCATAATCCGTTCAGACGGGTTACAATGTGGTGAATACAATGACATAAAAACAGATTTGATTTTATGGTTACGAAGCATGAGTGACCAAACGGCAGATCTGAATTGCGGTCCGTTATCTGAAGTGACTTTACTAACATGTCCAACTTCACGTAAGAAATTTTTAACAAAGGCGTTGGATACAGCCCGTCCAGTGGCTTTACGTAACGGAGTGAAAGAAACAAATCTTTAAGTAAGTTCAACAGCGACTAGAACGTACGAAAATCCATTAGATGTTCTGACAAGCGGTCCCAGGAGATCAACAGCAGCAAATTCTTTTAGTTTAGAAGGAATGATAGGAAACAATTGAGCACGATGCGAGACAGTAGATGGTTTCGCCTTTTGACAAAAATTTACAAATAGACAAGACTCTTCGAAATCGCTTTTCCATATTGTTAAAATAACAAGTCGTTCGAAGAATATGATAACAGTTTCGTGGACCAAAATGTGCATAGCTGAAATGAATGTACCAAATGAGCTTATTAACGAAATCGTCTGGAATGCAAAGTACCCATAGCTTGTCATCAACAGTGCAGCGTTTGAACAGTATGTTGTTTCTAACCAGATAATAATGCCGAATCTGTGTGTGTGTGTTTTCATGCCATTTACTTTTGATGTCTTTCCAAATCGGATCTTTATCTTGTTCATGAGCAATATCCTTTAAAGATGTGGTGATGAAGTTTTCAAAGGCGACTTTCTGAATCTAAAGAATACTGAAATTTTTCTTGAGGTTGCTTTCTGTGTTACTTTTCTCAAGCCCAGCCGGTGCACGTGACAGTGCGTCCGCAACAATGTTCTCCTTGCTGGGAATGTAGAGTGTTGTGAAGTGGAATTCTTGCAGAAACAGTGGCCAACGTTTTAACCTGTCATGATTTAATTTTGAAGACATAAGAAATTGTAATGCACGATGATCACTGTATACTATTACGTGCTTACCATAAAGAAAGAAACGGAATGTGTTAAATGCCCAAACGATAGCTAAAGCTTCTAATTCAGTAACAGAATATTTTTTTTCAGATTTTGTTAGCATTCGGCTATCAAAAGAAATGGTTTTCTGAACGGTAGTGTCATTTTCTATGGCTTCTTGAAATAAATTGGCACCAAGAATATGCAATTCTTTCAAAGAATTGAATTCCATCTGTGCTTGTTCGTCCCAGTTCCAAATAGTATTTTTTTCCAGTGAGAGAACAAAGTTTTGGTGTAACTAGAATTTGCATATTCAGAAAACGACGGTAAAAGTTTACGAGACCTAGAAAACTGCGGACTTGTTTTTTTGTGGACGGAACTGGAATGGCTCTGATTGCTTCTAACTTTTCAGGATCCGGCTGAATGCCTTCAGAAGAAATAATATGTGCCAAAAACTTCACCTTTGTCCTACCGAATTCAGACTTTTCCAAGTTAAGTGTAATTCCAGATTCTGCAAAAATACGTAACACGCTGTTGAGGATGCGATTATGTTGTTCCCATGAGGCTTCTGCTATCAGAATATCGTTCACATATAAGGTGATGTGACGTTTTAAGAACTCAGGTAATATGGTATTTAGCCCGCGAATGAATGCTGCCGAAGAAATGTTCAAGCCAAAAGGAAGTTTCCGAAACTGATAACAAACGCCGAAACAAAGGAAAGCTGTGTATTTTCTACATTCTGGATGAAGTTCGATCTGATAAAAGCTGGATCTGAGATCAATGGAAGACAACACTTTTACACCATTAAAATTTTGAAGAAGTTCTTCCAACGTTTACGGCCTGTCTGTTTCAGAAATAATGATAGTATTGATTTGTCTCGAATCTAAGACAAGTCTGATCGACCCATTTTTCTTCTCAACAACATGTGATGGATTGTTGTATGAGCTTACTGCAGGCTCAATAATGCCCTCGTCAAGCATAGATTGTATTTCTGTTGTAACACGGTCCCTATAATGTGCTGGAATTACATATGGTCTAACACAAAATTTAGTATGCTCACGAACACTAAATTGGTATTGAAATCCCTTGATTGTTCCTGTTTTGTGAGTAAAAACTGTGGAATGTGCTTGTAAAATCTCAAAAAGGTCCTGCCTATCAGTGTCATTACAATTATCCATTTTTTGACTTTTATTCTAAATTAACTCATTAGTTTCAAATATGCCGTCGATACCATCCCTGTCAGTACTTGCAGAGTGATTGTTAGTGTCTAGTTCCGTAGAAAATTCTGAACTGTTGTCTAGCAGAAGGTAAAGCCGATTAATTTCCTCGTCATGGTTTGAGAGCCAATCTTCAAATTTCAAAGCTATTGACTTACCTTCTTTCTCTAAACTTATTTCAGCATCGTGAAAGTTTAAGATTGCTTTGTATTCATTCAAAAAGTCTACTCCCAGTATAATTTCAGTCGACAAGAATGGAAAAATAAGAAAGTTCATAGAGACGCTGTGGCTTTGACAAAAGAATTCTAAGTTGGTTTGTTGGCGTACATCTACACTTTTTCCAATGACTGCACCTTGTAATTAAATCTTGCGTAACGGAAGTGTGGGGCAATCGTTCGATTTGCTGCATTTGCTAAAAGCTGTTTCACTAATTACTGAAATGGAACTGGCTGAGTCAAGTACCGCCATAAATTTTACGTCATTTACAGTAATGTGAATCACAGGATATGCAATGTTGTTATGTTTTACGTCGTGTTCCTGCAGTAAGATGTCCCTAATGTCTTCCATTTTTACGTAATTACTAGCTACGGCAGCTGCGTCGTCAGATTCATGCGTACGTTTTCTGGCTGCCAGCGGTATGAGTCATTGTCTATTGTGTCTCTGTTGGCGCGCGTCGTTATTGGGATTTGGAGATCTAACTTGTACAAATTCACCTTGTCGAGAGGGCCCTTCTCTGTTTGAATCCCGCCAGTTCTGCTGTAATTCAGGTCTGTCGTTACGATCATATCGTGTGTCGTCATGTAGATTCCATTGTTTCTTTCTTGTCGGTCACGTGGTGGATAATTTCTCCCTGCATCGTAACTGCGTGCTGGACCGTTGCGTCTGACGTTATTCTGTCTCCCTAGATAATATTTGTTTTGGTTCCCATATTGTCTGTTTCTCTGATTGCCTCTGTGATAGTCATTACCGTGGAGAGGTGATCTTCCCCAGTAATTATTACTAATCTGCCAAAGGTTGTCATACGGGTGGTGTCTGTTTTGGTCACAATTTACGTTGTACGAATAGCCTTGTCGTGTATTATTTCTGTCATCGCGGAATTGTGACAGGTGTGACCTGTAAATGTTGTGCTCCTGTTTTCGCGTTCCACGATTGTCAGTGTCAATTTCCAGTTTTTGTAACAGTCCCTGAAAAGCTTCAATGTCGTCTTTGCATCGTCCTGCTAAAATACACTCCTGGAAATGGAAAAAAGAACACATTGACACCGGTGTGTCAGACCCACCATACTTGCTCCGGACACTGCGAGAGGGCTGTACAAGCAATGATCACACGCACGGCACAGCGGACACACCAGGAACCGCGGTGTTGGCCGTTGAATGGCGCTAGCTGCGCAGCATTTGTGCACCGCCGCCGTCAGTGTCAGCCAGTTTGCCGTGGCATACGGAGCTCCATCGCACTCTTTAACACTGGTAGCATGCCGCGACAGCGTGGACGTGAACCGTATGTGCAGTTGACGGACTTTGAGCGAGGGCGTATAGTGGGCATGCGGGAGGCCGGGTGGACGTACCGCCGAATTGCTCAACACGTGGGGCGTGAGGTCTCCACAGTACATCGATGTTGTCGCCAGTGGTCGGCGGAAGGTGCACGTGCCCGTCGACCTGGGACCGGACCGCAGCGACGCACGGATGCACGCCAAGACCGTAGGATCCTACGCAGTGCCGTAGGGGACCGCACCGCCACTTCCCAGCAAATTAGGGACACTGTTGCTCCTGGGGTATCGGCGAGGACCATTCGCAACCGTCTCCATGAAGCTGAGCTACGGTCCCGCACACCGTTAGGCCGTCTTCCGCTCACGCCCCAACATCGTGCAGCCCGCCTCCAGTGGTGTCGCGACAGGCGTGAATGGAGGGACGAATGGAGACGTGTCGTCTTCAGCGATGAGAGTCGCTTCTGCCTTGGTGCCAATGATGGTCGTATGCGTGTTTGGCGCCGTGCAGGTGAGCGCCACAATCAGGACTGCGTACGACCGAGGCACACAGGGCCAACACCCGGCATCATGGTGTGGGGTGCGATCTCCTACACTGGCTGTACACCTCTGGTGATCGTCGAGGGGACACTGAATAGTGCACGGTACATCCAAACCGTCATCGAACCCATCGTTCTACCATTCCTAGATCGGCAAGGGAACTTGCTGTTCCAACAGGATAATGTACGTCCGCATGTATCCCGTGCCACCCAACGTGCTCTAGAAGGTGTAAGTCAACTACCCTGGCCAGCAAAGATCTCCGGATCTGTCCCCCATTGAGCATGTTTCGGACGGGATGAAGCGTCGTCTCACGCGGTCTGCACGTCCAGCACGAACGCTTTTCCAACTGAGGCGCCAGGTGGAAATGGCATGGCAAGCCGTTCCACAGGACTACATCCAGCATCTCTACGATCGTCTCCATGGGAGAATAGCAGCCTGCATTGCTGCGAAAGGTGGATATACACTGTACTAGTGCCGACATTGTGCATGCTCTGTTGCCTGTGTCTATGTGCCTGTGGTTCTGTCAGTGTGATCATGTGATGTATCTGACCCCAGGAATGTGTCAATAAAGTTTCCCCTTCCTTGGACATTGAATTCACGGTGTTCTTATTTCAATTTCCAGGAGTGTATGTCTGGGATTTGGAATCAAGTCCTTCCATTAAACCACGTACGTCCGTCGGATCCTATGGAGAAGTCCTTTAATGTTTACAGCCAATAGTGAATAATATTTCTCGCATTCCCATATCTCGAAACGAAACAACTTTTGGAAACTATCATCTCCAGTAAAATTTTAGATAGTCGTATTGTATCTTGCAACTGCCCCCGCAGGCTCTGTGCTGCCACCCTGCAGCTTTCTGCATGCGATAGTTCCAAGTTAAGTGGAAACTGAGCAGAAGTCGGAGATAACTATATCTATCACCTCCTGCAACCAGTGAAGAAACAGAGTGACTTGAGTTACTGTGATATATTACAATTTGGGGGGAAATGGGAACATGTTGTCATAATTCCACCAACAATGTGCAATGTGTGAGGTCAGCGCCAAATGAAGCCCACTCGTGCAATATTAGGCAGTATAAAAGACAGTACAGGGACTGTGAGAAGGACGAGGATTTTGCTACTGCATTGTGGCGTGTCTCCATACGACACACAGGTACTGTAGTCGGAAGCAGACCCGTGTCCCTCAGGGCCCATTCACACCTATCACCCCAACATGCTACTATCGTTATTCTGTACCATCCAGCAGAGAAAGATTATGAACTATGAAAGCCACCCTAACTGCATCTGATAGACAACGTGATAAGATTTTTACTACATCTCTCTCCTCCCATATACCGAAAACAAACACTGGCTGCATCCCAGCGCTGAGCACATATGGCGATTCTATTAAATATACAGGTGTTGATCCATTGCACAGACAAGTGTAAGGTTTTACCGCCTGTAATGTAGGAGGATGACCGTATCCCACAAACTACACTATAAGTCACAAGAGATGCTCGATGTGACCCTTTGTCATTTTTGCACAATTTACGAGTGGTTTTCGTGTCTGTTGCATTATTTTCTGAACAGGTGTGCAGGCTGTAATAATGCATAATTTCGACAGTTGCCGATTAGCAAACGTGTTTGCAGAGGCTTTTACATGCATTATGTTAACAATTTACGAATTGTTTGCGTATGTGCACATCAGTGAACTGCATTATTTAAGTGATTTTCGATTGGTTTGCAGGTCTGTAGACCATGTACTGTGACCCCAAAGACGTTAGGAGGAGTGTTTTGTATCATATAAAACCTAAACTATGTGAAATCCGTCCCGATATAAACTGTTCCAAAATAAATAAAGTACACTCCTTACTTTCTCCAGCAGCCCATCACAGGCTGAGTCCTTTCCACATCAGTTCCAAGGAAGATGCGGCGGTCGGATGACTTAGGTAGGTGGAGGCAGCCCAAATGACCTATATTTCCACCTTTTTCTTACGTTAGTAGTGGTAGCCAAAGTGACCTTTTCCTGCCAAAATTTGAACTTCTCGCCATTTTCTTGGGGTGTGGGTGTGGGGACGTGGGAGTGGAGAGGGTTATGTTAATGGAGGTAGCCCAATTGACCTATTTGCTTGCCAAAGTTTGAACTTCCCGCTGTGACGTCTCTGTGATGTTGCCACATCTATGTTCACCATCTTGCATCCGCCATATTGAATAAATTTGTCCTCAAGGCAATGTGGGGTGGCGTCCTCGTTGTCCCTCTATTTACATCTAGCCAAGTGACACGTACATCAGCATCCTGTCTGATCTGCTGCATCCATACACGTCCATTGTGCATTACAACGATCTTGGACGATTCCAGCAGTACAATGTGACACCCCACACGTCCATAATTGCTATTTAGTGGCTCTAGGATAACTATTTTAAGTTTAAACATTTCTAATAGCCACCAAACTCTAGAGACATGAATATTATTAAGCATGTCTGCGATGCTTTGCAATGTGATGTTCAGATGAGATCTCCACCCCCTGGCACTCTTACGGATTTATGAACTGCCTTGTGGGACTCATGGTGTCACTTTTCTCCAGCACTAGTGCAGATATTAGTCGATTCCATTACACATCGTGATGCGTTACTTCTGGGTGCTCATGGGGGCCCTACTCGATATTAGGTAGGTTTGTCAGCTTCTTTGGACCTTCAGTGTATATCTCGATGAAACTCGGACCTTTCATAGAAAAACTGTATAGTACACAATGAGACCAACCACTATGCCTTTTTTATTGAAAGATAATAACTGCACTGAAGTTACTGCGATTTAGGAGTGTCCTCTGGGCATTACAAAAAGCGAAGGATGGTTCTTAATAGCGTGTGTGTTCGCCACGGACGGCAATGCATGCTCTACAACGTGCTCTCATACTGGCTACAACGTCAGTCAACAGTTTTTCTGCTAAGGCGTTTCTTTCCTCGATCTGCACGCTTGACAACTGCTGGATCGTTACTGGTGCTACAATAAGTCTCCACAACGCATCCCCCAAGTATTCGATGAGATCTATGTAGGGGAATGGGTAGGTCAATCCATCTTCTATCCCAGACCTCTTCAACTTGCGCTGTTCGATGCGGTCGCGCATTGTCACGCATAAAAACGAAATCAGGGCCGAATGCACTTACACAATGCAAAAATGGTCCAGGTGGCTCTAAGCACTGTGGCACTTAACATCTGAGATCATCAGTCCCCTAGATGTACAACTACTTACACCTAGTTAACCTAAGGACATCACAAAGATCCATGCCCGAGGCTACCATAGCAGCAGCGTTGTTCCGAACTGAAGCGCCTATAACCGCTCGGACACAATACACAATGCACCTGGGAACATTATCGAGCACGATCCTTTTGCTTGCCAAAGTGTTATGGTGTGGAGAGGCATAATGTTACTTCGGCGTACTAACCTGCAAATCTTTGGATACGGTACACTAACCGTTCATAGTTATTCTGACACTGTACTCCTTTCCTATGTGCGTCTTTTCAGGGGTGCGTTCGGCCTTGACTTTTCTTGGATGACAATGAGCGACCCTATCGTAAAGTGCAGGAGAAGTTCCTGGAACAAGAGGAGATTTGGGAAATGGCCTGGCCTGCCAATTCCTCCGACCTAAATACCACTGAGCTCATGTGGCATGCTTTGGGGAGATCACTTGCCTGCCGAAATTGAAGAGCCATTAACCGCATTATTCTTGGAGAATTCTTGTCCTCGCAGATCGGAAATTAAAGAGATTAATATGACATTATTTGACTGTAGGAACACCCATGGTAAGATTCCAGAATTAGTATCGCATATTGAAAGTTATAATGCCCATGCAATAATGGGAACAGAATGTTGGTTAAAACCGGAAGCGAACAGCAACGAAATTCTAAATTCAGATTGGAATATTTATCCTCAGTACAGGTTAGTTGCTAATTATGGCGACATATTTATTGCAGTAAACAATTCAAAAATATATATCTCACTTAATACTGCGTCCGGTATTTGTGAAACTAATTGCTCAAGATCGCTCACTGCGCCAAATAATTGGTAATGTAGGGTTCGCTATTTCACGCCATACTGTTTTCCTTAAGTTTCTCTGTTGGTTCAAAACCTTCCTTCTGTACAGTACAGTATTGTAACTGCGTGGCCAGCGCGGCCGGCTGACACATGGAAGTCCCAGGTTCGATTGTCAGTACCGTCAGGTATTTATCCTTGGTGAGGCGACTGGGACGTAGTGTGCTCGGCCTCGTGTTACTTGACAGAGGTCACGAAAAGTCATAACAGCCGGAAGAGCGGTGTGCCGACCCCACGACCTTCCACACCGCCTCCTATGACGCGACTGGCGAAGGATGACACGGTGCTCGGTCAGTACCGATAGGTACGCAAGAACCTGTGGACGGCGTTCACGTCTAGAGGAAGGGTTCGAAGAACCCCATCAGTTGGCGGCTCCTTTGAAAGAAGAAGAAACGCCGCATCGCTCACGGGTTTTGCCTGCTGAAGGGTACAGCTTCTCTGGCCAGACATCTGTGCCAGGCACCAGGCAGGCTTTGTCTGTTCAGTCAACAACTCTAGATCAGTTTACTGCGATGTCGTTACCTTAGCGGGCCGTGATGGCCGAGCGTTACTAAGGACTTCAGTCAGGAACAGTGCGACCGCTACGGTCGCAGGTTCGAATCCTGCCTCGGGCATGGATGTGTGTGATGTCCTTAGGTTAGTTAGGTTTGAATAGTTCTAAGTTCTAGGGAACTGATGACCTCAGATTTAAGTCCCATAGTGCTCAGAGCCATTTTAACCATTTTTTCGTTACCTTACAGACACCTAAAAATTAGATGAAATCTCCATAATTACTCTTTATGGAAAAAGCGTTGTTGACCAATGTAGTATTACATTGTATTATAAACTTCCTGATGAGATAGGAATGAGGCCCTCCTAAACAGAGTCACGTTTCCGCAGGAGCGGCACTCCACCACGTATGTGAGCAGACCATTTTGTCGACACCAGTTGCTGTGCTTGTGCGCGGGTGTCTGCATTTCACACGACAGCTATAGTCGAGTTAATTACGCCCGCGGCCACTAGTATATCAAAGCATTCCACGGATGAGGTGCTACAGTTTGGGAACAGGCTCCGATCGTATTAGAAGCATTCCAATTGCAGGTGTTACTAACGACTCATCACTATTGGAAGGCGCGCGCTCAGCGTATCACTGAACTGGTCAAAGCAGCGTGGCACGGTTCCATCTTGACGGACACAAGTGAACCGCTTCGCTGCTTCCTACTTACTCCTTACACAGAGTGACAATCTAAGACTACTGTATTACCTAAGGTGTATCATCAACGGCAGCTGAAGTTTTTAAGTTAGCACTACAATATTAACGAAGGGACAATGACAGGACAAAAGCCTGCCACGACGTTTTTTGAAGAATTTTTGGACCAAGTAAGGAAAATCTAAATTTACATGTTTATCACGTAGAGTTGAAACCACGTCCTCTACTATTACGCCCTTGCCTTGAACTTGAAATGGTTCCAATTTTGCTATTGGTTTCTGAAGGGTGTAACGTCAGCTCGCCTCCACATGGCGCACGTCAGGTAACGCTACAGAGCTGACAACATTGACTGCCTAGGGTCTCCTAGCTACATCACATCATACCTACCAACTTAACTCGTCACTCCCAGGACCACTTCAAAAGAAAACTTTATCATTGTATCAGTATCTGCCAACTCAACAAAGAAAAATGAAGTCGGTGCAAAAGATAGATCGTGCATAAAATGCGGGTAATAACGATACAGATGTCTTAGCCATGCACGAAACTACTCCTCACAGTGAGGACCAGGTAACTAAAAAAAGGAAAATACCAGGATATGACTTGTTTGGGCCACATAACACATCAATTATGTAGACGCTAGGTATGTTCGGTCCTCGATGGAGCATACCCACTTGGTTAAGACATCATGAAATCATCTTACAATTTGGGAAAGCCCCACCACCGACTGGGCACTCGAAATTCTTTTTCAGCTGTCCCACCCAGCTGTCTACGTGGTAGACTTAACAGCACCAAACACGGTGGAAAAAAGGAGCAATGAAAGCAACGGTGAAACCCTAACAAATTGGACCGATGACAACAATAGACATCATCATCATCATCATCATTTAAGACTGATTATGCCTTTCAGCGGTCAGTCTGGAGCATAGTCCCCCTTGTAAAATTCCTCCATGATCCCCTATTCAGTGCTAACATTGGTGCCTCTTCTAATGTTAAACCTATTATTTCAAAATCATTCTTAACCGAATCCAGGTACCTTCTCCTTGGTCTGCCCCGACTCCTCCTACCATCTACTGCTGAACCCGTGAGTCTCTTGGGTAACCTTGCTTCTCCCATGCGTGTAACATGATCCCACCATCTAAACCTGTTCGCCCTGACTGATACATCTATAGAGTTCATTCCCAGTTTTTCTTTGATTTCCTCATTGTGGACTCCATCCTGCCATTGTTCCCATCTACTAGTACATGCAATCATCTTAGCTACTTTCATATCCGTAACCTCAACCTTGTTGATAAGGTAACCTGAATCCACCCAGCTTTCACTCCAATACAAGAAAGTTGGTCGAAAGATTGAACGGTGCACAGAGAACCTAGTCTTGGTACTGACTTCCTTCTTGCAGAAGAGAGTACATCGTAGCTGAGCGCTCACTGCATTAGCTTTGCTACACCTCGCTTTTAGTTCTTTCACTGTATTGCCATCCTGTGAGAATATGCATCCTAAGTACTAGAAACCGTCCACCTGTTCTAACTTTGTTCCTCCTATTTGGCACTCAATCCGTTTATATTTCTTTCCCACTGACATTACTTTTGTTTTGGAGATGCTAATCTTCATACCATAGTCCTTACATTTCTGATCTAGCTCTGAAATATTACTTTGAAAACTTTCAATCGAATCTGCCATCACAACTAAGTCATCCACATATTCAACACCGCTTATTTTCTGTTCATCCAGCCAGTCTATTGTTTTCAGCATATGATCCATAAATAATATGAACAACAGTGGAGACAGGTTGCAGCCTTGTCTTACCCCTGAAACTACTCTGAACCATGAACTCAATTTACCGTCAACTCTAACTGCTGCCTGACTATCCATGTAAAGACCTTTAATTGCTTGCAAAAGTATGCCTCCTATTTCATAATCTCGTAGAACAAATAATAACTTCCTCCTAGGAACCCGGTCATATGCCTTTTCTAGATCTATAAAGCATAGATACAATTCCCTGTTCCACTCATAACACTTCTCCATTATTTGCCGTAAGCTAAAGATCTGTTCCTGACAACCTCTAAGAGGCCTGAATCCACACTGATTTTCATCCAATTGGTGCTCAACTAATGCTCGCACTTTTCTTTCAACAATACCTGAGAAGATTTTACCCACAACGCTGATTAAAGAGATACCTCTGTAGTTGTTACAATCTTTTCTGTTTCCATGTTTAAAGATTGGTGTGATTACTGCTTTTGTCCAGTCTGATGGAACTTGTCCCGACTCCCAGGCCATTTCAATTATCCTGTGTAGCCATTTAAGACCTGACATTCCACTGTATTTGATGAGTTCCGACTTAATTTCATCCACCCCAGCTGCTTTATTGCACTGCAATCTATTGACCATTTTCTCCACTTCCTCAAATGTGATCATATTTCCATCATCATTCCTATCCCATTCTACCTCGAAATCTGAAACAGTACTCATCGTATTTTCAGCTACATTGAGCAACTCATCAAAATATTCCCTCCATCTGTCCTAGGCACCCACAGGATTTACCAGCAGTTTTCCTGACCTGTCCAAAATACTTGTCATTTCCTTCTTACCTCCCTTTCGAAGACTGCTAATTACACTCCAGAATGGTTTTCCAGCAGCTTGACCCATAGTCTCCAACTTGTTTCCAAAGTCTTCCAAAGATTTCTTCTTGGATGCTGGAATTATCTGTTTGGCTTTGTTTCGTTCTTCAACATAACTTTCTCTGTCTACCTGAGTTCTAGTATGTAGCCATTTTTGATACGCCTTCTTTTTCCTTTTACAGGCTGCCCTGACTGTGTCATTCCACCAAAATGTTTGCTTCATCCTACTTTTACACACTACTGTTCCAAGACATTCTTTAGCCACTTCTAGTACTGCGTCCCTGTACCTTGTCCATTCCTTTTCCAATGACTGTAATTGACTAACTGGTACTAACTGGTTCCTTTCTGAGATCGCTGTTATGTACTTGTGTCTGATTTCCTTATCCTGAAGTTTCTCCACTCTTATCCTCCTACATATGGACCTGACCTCCTGCACTTTCGGCCTCACAATCCCAGTTTCACTGCAGATTAAATAATGATCAGTGTCATCAAAGAATCCCTTGAATACACGTGTGTCCCTCACAGCCTTCCTGATCTGTTATTACATAGTCAATGACAGATCTGGTTCCCCTGCCTTCCCAAGTATACCGGTGAATGTTCTTATGTTTTAAAAAAGCAGTTTGTGATTACTAAGCCCATACTGGCACAGAAATCCAGGAGTTGTTTCCCGTTCCTATTGGCCTCCATATCCTCTCCAAACTTACCCATAACCTTTTCATACCCTTTTGTTCGATTTCCAATCCTGGCGTTAAAATCACCCATGAGCAGAACACTGTCCTTGTCCTTTACTCTACCAACTACATCACTGAGTGCCTCATAAAAACAACGACAGACAACGGAAAAAAATCGCAACACCATGAAATTATTAATTTAGAGTAATGGAATCTAGGGAAAACGTTTGTCTACTTAACATAGCTATTACCATTTCAAGATAACAGGTTGGCGTAATCCTGAGATAACCCATGGCAAATGTGAAATATTGATACATTAATAACCGATAAACAGCCATAATGTACAAGGCAAGCATACAACGTGCAAACACTGTGTTGTTCCATTTCTGGACATACAATACAGACTGTGGGTGAGGCTGGAGTTACGGTCTAATGGTGTTCCACGTCTATTGAATACAGATCTTGTCATCGAGCAGGCCAAGGCAACATGACGACACTCTGAGGAGCATGTCGTATTAAACAGCGGTAGGCGGGCAAGTAGTATCCTGCTGGAAAGCACCTCCTGGAATGCTATTTATAAATGGCATCACAACGGGTTGAATCACCAGACTGACGTACAAATTTGCAGTCAGGGTGCGTGGGATAACCAAGAGTCTGATCATGCTCTCGTACGAAATCCCACCCTAGACCATAATCCTGGGTATAGGTCTAGTGTGTCTACGCCACAGTCAATTTAGCTCGAAACACTCAACTGGCCTTCTTGTAGCCAACACACGGCCATCACTGACACGAAGGCAGAACTAGTTCTCA